>NC_045554.1:47811899-47956899 GCF_009769535.1 Thamnophis elegans | reverse complement strand
TCCTCGGTGGGACCTCCTGGCCCTCTTGTGGAGCTCCCGTCCGTCTTGTCTTTCTGCTTCTGCGCCCCACTCCAAGTTCAGAACGGCAGACCTCACTCCGATGGGTGATCTCCACCGTCGGCAACTTTTCTGTCCCCATGTTTGTCGAGTCTCTGAACTTCGGATGAAGCAAGCGTTGGTTGACGCGCCTGTTCTTTGAAGCGGCTGTCCCCCCCCCCCCCAGCTCCTGCAGGCCACTGACCTCTCTCCTCGCCCCCTTCTCTCCGACCATCTCTAGTGCCTCATGACTTTGCTCTACGCTTTCTCCAACGACATCTTTTCGGTGATCAACTTCTTCAGCTTCTTCAACTGGCTCTGCGTGGCCCTAGCCATCATCGGCATGATGTGGCTCCGGTACAAGAAACCGGAACTCGAGAGGCCCATCAAGGTGAGCTTTGGCTGACATTAACCTGGGAGCTTCTGGGACCGGTTTTGCGAGGGATCCGCTTAAAGGACCGTTGGAAGGGGCATCTAGATTTCTCAGTCCTGGAGCCTAGTCCAGATCTGAGGATCCTTGAGACTGGTTGGATCTAGGGACGGCTCTGGTGGGTCTTGGGGCCGAAGGGCCCTTGCGTTGTCCCTGCTCCTAACCCGCTTGGCCTTCCTTGTGTTCTCCCACGCAGGTTAATATACTGTTGCCCATTTTCTTCATCCTCGCGTGCAATTTCCTCATCGTCGTCTCCTTCTGGATGACCCCGAAAGAGTGTGCCATTGGCTTTGCCATCATCTTCAGCGGCGTCCCGGTGTACCTGATCGGTGTCTGGTGGAGAAACAAACCCAAGTGGCTCCTGCAGAGCATCTGTGAGTACTTCTCTCGGTTCCCAGGAGCTGTCTTGGATGGAAGGGCCGTGGGAGGGACTCTTCTAACTCAGGGATGGGGCAGCCCTTCCGCTGGGTTTAAACCTCTCTTTCGATGTCGCCAGAACGTGACAAAAGGCTATCTGAGCCACGGTGGCGCAGTGGTCAGAGTGCAGTACTGCAGGCTACTTCTGCTAACTGCCGGCTGCCTGCAATTTGGCAGTTCAAATCCCACCAGGCTCAAGGTGAGGTGGGTAAAATGAGGACCCGGTTTATAGCAATAGCAGTTAGACTTATATACCGCTTCATAGGGCTTTCAGCCCTCTCTAAGCGGTTTACAGAGTCAGCATATCGCCCCCAACAACAATCCGGGTCCTCATTTCACCCACCTCGGAAGGATGGAAGGCTGAGTCAACCTTGAGCCAGTGAGATTTGAACCGCCGAACTGCAGAACTGCAGTCAGCTGAAGTAGCCTGCAGTGCTGCATTTAACCACTGTGCCACTTGTGGGGGGCAATATGCTGACTCTGTAAACCGCTTGGGAGGGCTGCAAAGCGGTATATAAGTCTTAAGGGTGATTGCTGTTGCTACCTGGATCTTCAGCAATCACACCTGGGCAGCGCTGCCCCGCCTTGTAGATGCCTGGAAGAAAGGCAGGATGGGGCATGATTGGGGGGGGCGCCAGCCCTTTCCTCTCCTCACTAAGCCGTGTGGGTGTCCACACCCCGGTGCCTCTTGAAAGGAGCAGCCGGGCATGCTTGGACTCAGCAGGAGCCGATGCCCAACCCATCCTCCAGGTGCTGTGGGCATCTTGATGGGAACTGTGGGAACTGAAGCTGGGGCAGATTGAGGCTGGACTTCAGCCTGTCCAGCATGTCCTCTGTGCTGAAACCAACCTCAGGCTCCCACCAGATTCTTCTAGTGGAGTAAACGCCTCTCTTTGTGTCCTGGATGACCAATGTAGGCAGGGCAATGACCTCCAAAGCTCATTCTGCTCGTGTTATCCTTTCCTTTCCTCACCCAACAGACTCCACCACGATCCTGTTCCAGAAGCTGATGGAAGTGGTTCCTCAAGAGACTTAAAAAGGGGGGCAAAACCATCCATCTTTAGTTCAAGCCAACGCACAACATTGTTTTCGAAACATAAGTATGTCTGATTGCTCCCTGGAAAACAAAAAACGGAAACCGGAGAGCTCTCCCTGCTTCTGCCCACCTCTGGTCTTCTGGAGGTCTTCTCCAAACTCCGACCAGGCCATTGAGAAGTTGCTGGCGGAGAAGAACGATCCCGGGTGCAAATTTAAAAATTGGGAAGAGGAGGTTGCTTAGAAGATAAGACCTCCACCCAAATCGAGAAAACGGGGGAGCCCACAAGGACGTTTTGTTTACATGCTCAACTACGGACTTTATTTAGCTTCTCCACCAGCTCTCTCAACATGATCGGCAGGAAAAAAAAGAGGGGGGAAAATGCAGACGATGGATGAGGTCTAGCAACGGAAGACGTTCCTCAAGATACGTCTGCCAACACCGGACACTCCTGGCCAACAAAGTGGGCCCTGCAAAAAGAAGACCACCCCACAAACTGACAGCAGAAGACTGAACGGCCCCCACCTCAGCTCTTCTCATTCTCAGTGGACTGAATAGTTCTGTCATGAGTATTTTTTTAAATTAATTTTTTTTTTAGTGACGTTGTTTTTTAAAGCTTTTTTCTCCTTAGGATTCCCGCGTTGACCCCGTTGGGTCATAAGTTTCCCATAAGGGGTTTTGCACAGTTTTAGTTGGCATCCTGACGAAATCCCACCATCTGGGTCAGGCTGAAAATTTCTAGACACTCCACAAAATAGGACGGATTCATAACAAGAGCTGCGCTTCTCAATGTGGGCCAGTTTAAGCCGTGTGGACTTCAACTCCCAGCATTCCTGGCTTTGGGAATTCTTGGGCATTGAAGCAGGGGTGGGTTTCTCGCCCCGTTCCAACCGGTTCGGTTGGAACGGAGCCGGCGGCGTCCTCGTGCACGCGCGCGGTACACGCATGCGTACTAGCGTCTGCGCGATGCTCCAGCTGCTCCTGGACGATCGCGCAGGCGCTGTATGCGTCCTGCGCATGCGTGGAAGCGCAGAACTCGTCAAAACCGGGTAAGGACCGTGGGCGGGCGGGCGCGCCCTTCGCCGTTCCCGGAAGTTACTTACTTCCGGGTTCGGCGACCAACCGGTTCGCAGGGACCGCCGCGAACCGGTTGAAACCCACCCCTGCATTGAAGTCCATACAGTTTAAAGTGCCCCACGTTGAGGAAAAACTGCTCTGAAGCCACTGAATTTGCCAGTTGGGGGGGGGAACACGATGCGCTTTGACGTTGGAAAGTTCTCTTAACTGGCGTCCTTGTTTGAACCTCATTTCCCACCAGCATTCAGTGGTTCTACAAAAAAATGTATTGCGCTTCTGTTTTCCCGCTGGGCAGAATGTCATTCGTTCCAGCACCGTCAACGTGTTATTAAGAACGGGCTGGAGGTGGCTATCCTGTGCAGGGGACGACACGGGAAGCATAAAGGGGAGGAGGGCACTAAGTGGGAACAAGCAGAACTTCGGTGTTCTGTGCCTATCCGCTTGTTTGCGTGTCTGTTTCTTTATGCACGCCTGTCTTCTTCTGGGGCACTTTTCTTGATCCGCAGCGTTTCTCAAATATGCAGCTAGACTTTGGCCGAGCAAGCAACAGGGTGGGGCATCTGCATTGTAGAACGCAGAGTTGAAATCGGCACTCGTGAGATTTATTGTCTGTTACGGCGCCCCCATGGGACCACAATGCTTAGAATTGGGTGGGATGTTTCGAACCGAGGGGGTCTGTTTTTCTTTCTCTTCCATTCTCGGAGAATGTCTGGTCTGGAGAGTTTGGTTTCTCCAGGGCGGGGGTTTCTAACCGTGGCAACTTTAAGACCTGTGGACTTCAACTCCTAGAATGCCTGGACCCCAGAGGTGTGGACTTCAACTCCCAGAATTCCCCCAGCCGGCCGCTGAAATTGAAAAGTTGAAGTCCACACATCTGGAAGCCTGGACATTCCAGGACTTGGAAGTCCACAAGTCTTAAAAGTTGCCAAGGCCGGACACTCCTGATTTCGACTTGAGCTGCAGAAACTTTTCAGCCAGCACGGGGCCGGAAATCCAGACAGACAGCCCCACCGCTGAATAAAATATACAAACCCAAACTTTATATCATCAAACAGGATGTAAGAAGTGATTTCCCTTTGTCCTTGCTTGCAAGATGCTAACCTGGGCGTTTCTGCATCGTTTGCTTCGCGGAGTTGTGTATGTTGTGGTTATAGAAACGTGGAAAACAGGCAAAATTATTTGGCTGAAGCTGGGGTGGAGGGAGGATAGTTGAGGGCAGCCCATCTGTCAGTCGTGATGCCAATAAATGCAGATTTGGAAGACCCCCTCAGGTGCCGCAATGGCGGACATCATAGTGGGGAAAATTTTAACCCTTTCGCCCGCGGCTTCTAGAGTCCCATCTGCAGCTGTTCTGAATATACTTCCCATCTGTTGCCTATTGCAAAATGACTTTTCTGCCTTTTTATTTTCTAATATTAAGGAAATGGGCTGCCGTTAACATTTTACAATTTCCAAACAGTTTGGCGGTTCAGAAATGCTGAAGTCATCGTAGTGGTCATATTTTGCAAAGAGGGACACTCCTATCCTTCTTCAGCACATCTGGCGAGAGGCTTGGTTCCCCCTACTGTGAAGTGCTCTTTTGCCCCGGGGACAGTGTGGCACCCAGATCTCCCGTCCTCCAGATGTGCTGCATTACAACACCCATTATCCCCCGCCCACCCAAATCACACTTTTTTACAATGAGCCATGTAGCAGTTTCTCATCCAAATTGTGCACCTGCTGTGGGAACCCCCTGGCTTTGAACATTATCCCACCCACCAATTTAGTATGCGAGGTGTTTTTTTCCCCTAAAGGAGGGCAGAAGTGTGGAGTTTCGACCCCCCAGGGGAGATCTGCAAAGATCTCTTTCCCCGGGGATATGCTTCACTCTGCTTCACCCCCAACTCATGTCCCTTGCTTACCACTCAAGAATGCTTGGCATTCTCTAGGTATTTATTAAGCACACTCAAGTTTTGCGGAGCTTTGTAGAATCGCTTTTGTGTTTGTGTGTGTGTCCCCACCCCACCCCGTTCCTTTTGTTCTTAGTTGTGCCTTATGGTTTTTTGGGACTTCTGCAGAGGGGTTTCAGTTGTGCTCACCGTGACTGTTGGAGCCGAAAAGTCAAACCTCGCAGGCTGCAACTTGGCAAAAGGAACCAGCTTGCCAATCTAACAATGTTAGATTGTTTTGTTGCGTTTTGCCCAGGTGTCTTTCACCATCCTTTTTCTTTCAGCCACGTAGTCCAGTTGTGCGTCTCTTTTGTCAACTTTGTGCTTGATGTGAAGCGCGCCTCGATATAAAAGGCTCTCGGTGCAGTTCAGCGGAAGGCTGGACAGGTTCATGAGCGCTGGGCCAAAAAGCCATCTCTGGTCTTCTGAAACCACAAGGCCCCCCATGACTGAGGAGAAGACTCTCTCCAGCTGTGGCGTTTCTTCACCCAGAGCAGAGGAGGGCTGTCCCAAGTTTGGGAACCATGACACCTGTGCGCAATGGCTGGCTGGGGAATTCTGGGAGTTGAAGTCCACAAGTCTTAAAAGGTGCCAAGCTTGGACATTCCTGAACTAGAGTGGAATGGCCATCTAGGCAACCTTTTATGGTCCCTCTTACCGTTTGTCTTATGAGTGGATGAGGCTCATTTCAGAAGTGGAATATTTGGGGATTTTCTGTGATGAATGCAGAAAGACTACAAGCCTTGTAGCCTATTCGGACTCAAAAGAGTTACGTGCTCGGCCAAATGACCAGTCATGCTCCCAAAAAATGGTGCTTTTCAGAAGAATGCAAAACCCCAGGATTCGTGGCCTTCCAGGCCCGGGTTTTCTAAGCAATTTGCTTGAAAAGTTCATGCGGAATTCGCTTTTCTTAGGCTGCATCTCTGTCCTTAATCCGTCTTCTTTTTAATTCCTTGGAAGCAGATTAACCACACAACATTTGCACAAGCAACAGGGTTGTTATCTTTATAACTACTGAGTGAAATCTGACTCCTTAGCATTCTATATTTTCTTTTAATACAGTTTTTTTTAAATAAAATAAAAAGAAATAACAAAGTCTTTAAGCTAAGGAAAAAAGAAACATAATTTTAAAAGCTTTTTGTTACATTTGGAAAATAAATATTTTTACTAATTTAATTATTGTGCTCTATTTTAAACGAGTGACTATCGGTATAGAAAGTGCAGCTCCATTATCTAATATTTTGCATTTGTTCGTATAGAGTTGATCCAAGATTTGTGCTGCTTTTTTTATGAGTTCTGTAGTAAAAAAAAGTGTCAATTCTGCCTTGTAAAAAGATGTGTAATGCAGTCCAGTCTGTCCTTTTTTTTTTACTGTGTTTCTCTCCCCTTCTGGATTTGTTATTGTTCATTATAAACCATGGCTATTCCCATTTTAAATGTTCTGGTTTTTATTGGAACAAAGTTTTCTGAATTTCCAGCTTTCTGTTCTGAGTTGAGTATTTCTTGGTTCGCTTGTTTTAACGTGGATCTCGGCAGGGTGTTCTCCCAGGGAATGTCCATTTCTGACTCTTCACCAATCCAAAATGAAAATCGGGATTATTTAGGAGGCTCCGTATGGGTGAACAGGGAATACTGTCCCGAGTTGAGAAAAGGCTGTGTGCTACGGGAAATTCTGGGAGTTGAACTCCACAGGTCTTTAAAGTTTCATTTCATTTATTTCATTTCATTTATTAAATTTCTATGCCGCCCAATCCTGGAGGACTCCGAGCGGCTTACAGAAATGAAAAAAGATTTAAAAGAATTATTAAAAACAATTGGACACAACAAGGTTAAAAAGGGGAACACAACAAACACCCAATCAGACGGGACTGGACCTCCATCAAGGGGTCAACAGCCCCAGGCCTGCTGGAAAAGCCAGGTTTTAATGGCTTTGCGAAAGGCCACGAGAGTGGGTAGGGCCCGGGTCTCAGGGGGCAGCTCATTCCACAGGGCCGGAGCGGCAACAGAGAAGGCCCTACTCCTAAGTGTCGCCAGTCGGCATTGTCCTGCTGACGGCACCCGGAGAAGGCCCATCCTGTGCGATCTTATTGGTCTGAGGGAGGTATGTGGCAGAAGACGTTACCAAGGCTGGACACCCCTGGAATAAGCCCTATTGGGCCATGGGTGCGTAATGCCACGGCACAAGTTTGCAAACCAAAATCTCCAGCTTTGTACAAATTTTGAATTTGCAAAATAGTTGAAGGATGCATTAATCAACTCTGTGCAAAGCCAGGAAGACAACAACAAAGTGGTTTCAGCATGTGTGAAGGCAGCCACCAGATCTTTGCTTACACGGGTACTATAAAAACAGGAGATTTCTTTCCCCAGGATAATTACAATGTTGGGAAAGATTTTCCCAATGGAGAAAGGCAGACGTACAGATTTCAAAGCAGGAAGCATTTAGTGCACTTCAGAAATTGTACACTGGATTCCAGCAAGCTCAGCTTTTTTTTAGGCCCCCTGAAAATCCAAACCATAATCCAAACATTGGGGCGGCTGGCGGGAAGAATCTGATAGGGTACAATTCCTGGCGGGCAAATAGCTAAAGGAGGTTTTCTTTACGAGAACTGTATCGGGGGCACATCTAACTTCAAAATACCCAGCTTCCAAAATGGGCAGCTGCAAAGACCTTCGCTCTAATCTTTTTGCAACAGTCTCCAGCGTGAAGGGGCAGAAGGAGAGAAGGACAAGAAAATGCCACTCGCAGCTTTGCAAAATCCTCACAGATGGCATTTTGTGGGCAAACTCCCTCTTTAGTTGTAATAGAGCCAGTTCTTGATGGTGGCACCCGGCTTTGTTTTCTGCTAAAATAATCATCCTGCCTCCATCTATTTTACGGAGGAAGGAAAAAGATCCTTCAGGTGAGCTTTCCAAATTACGCTAACTCTGCTCTGGGTATACCTGGCAATTTGCAAAATCCAAGATTCAGCCCGTAATCCCTTTTCTGAGGCATCACCTGCCTGAGACAAATTGCTCTCCGTTTTGTTTCTTTTTTCAAAGAGCAGCCAGCTTCCCAGGTAAGTTGCAATCGGAAGAAACCATAACCGAAAGAGATACTCTTGACGTTCTTATTTAGCTGGGCTGGAGGATAAAATCAAATTCCTTCACCTGATTCTTCACTCCACCCTCGTGTCCTTCAGTGATGCAAATCGATCAACAACATGCATTAGTCAGTGCTGAGTTGCAAGATGACAAGCCCAGTAAATCTGCATCCAAGTTGGAAAGACCCAAATTCAGCCCTGTGTATTGATGCGTGCCTGAATGCAGGAAACCACCAGAGAGACTCAATTTAAAGGGATGTTCCGATTTAGTTAAAAATGGCAACGCTTGCAAGCTGTGAATGTGAGGTGGAACGTGATGTCCAAGAGGAAAATACAAGGAAACTGACTTTGTTTTTTGTTTTTTTTGTTCCTGGCTTGTGAAGGAAGGCAATCATTCAAAGAGTGAGAAAAACATCTGTGGCCACACTGCTCAATGCTTCGAGCAATCATTTGTGGCGCACCTAAAAAATAGTACTTCGCAAGAAGAAGCTAAGGTCAATGTAGAATGTTATTAATTTTTTTTATTTCTTTTTTTTCTCAACAGATTTTAGACTGTGTTTGTTAGAAATCCATACCGTGTACGGGTTCTGGGAAGTTGGGGGGGGGGAAGGTGGAGGGGGGTTGGGGGAGAGGGTGGAGGGAGGGAGGGGTATATATTAGGCTAGACAAGAATTTGGTGGTAAACTAGAATTATTTTGTCATACAAAAAATTGTACGTCAATGTCTTACTGATTGAGGAATAATGAAATGTTTGCCTTAAAAGAAATAAAACTTTTGAAACCGAAAAAATAGTACTTCGATCACACTATTGGGGGCCATCTTGACTTCTGGCCATATCGTGGACACACACACACACCGCTGCTCTGTACTTGTGGCATCAACTGAGTGAGGACTGATGAAAAGATGCAGGACATTTCCATCCCTATCTGGACTTCTGGGAACCAAGTCCTGTGAGAAGGTGTGGGAGACCTTCCTTGCTCTGGTCTTCTGAGCCTAGTTTTCTTATCCAGCGCATAACCAACTGCCATGCCTGGACGGGCCTGAGGAATGGAGGCATCTCCTCTGCCTACGTGTCTTCTCCTGAACCGTGGCACGACAAAACCGCGCTCGTCAAAATAGCGGTGATAAAACCGCGTCGCTAAAGCCGCGACGTCATCACCGCACATCATCACCGCCACGACAACAGCGCGGCGACAGAAGGGCGCTTTAAAACAGCGCGGCGGCAGAAAGCCGATTTAAATTAAGGTAAGGGTTAGGATTAGGTTTAGGGGTTTGCTTTAGGGTTAGGGTTAGGTTTAGGGTGCTGAGTGCTTAGGAAGGCGCGGATTTGCCCTCCGCGGTTATGTCATCGCGGTAGGGTCGAGTTTTCCTTAGCGCTTCGGACGGCGCGGATTTGTCTCCGCACTTATGTCGGCGCGGATGAGGGCTTCGCGGTTTTGTGGTGGAACCCTCCTGAACCCCTTGTCTTCCGGGAGAAGAACCGAGGACGGTGCCTACAGCTCCTCTCCGTGTGCAGCCCAGACTCCCTTCTCTCACAAGCCACAGAGATGGTTATCTTGCCCTTGTCTTAGGCCTACCTGTCCTCGGCGAAGACACGTCCATGTTTTGAGGACATTGTTTGGGTTTGTTTAGCTTGGCCCCGCTGGGTGTTCTGTTCTCCAGAAAGCACTTAATTGAGCCCAGCGCGGTCACAAACGGCTCCTTTCTCTGGGAGCCAAAGAAAATACAAGCGCCAAAAGATAAAAGCTGCCGGGCATGTTATAAATATCACATCTGCAGGAAAGCAGATCAAGATAAGAGGCCGAGCAGAACCCGGTCTTGAAAGCATTTCCTCCCCCATTCTGGTTGCGCACACTTGTCTGCACACTGTTTCCACCAACCCACCTTACATAAGTAAATACCACCAATGTGCACGGCCCCTCCTGTTGGAGAAGCACATAGAGAGCTTAAACTGCCTGTGCATCGTTGCATCTCCTTTGCTCAGGAATCCGAGTTGTTATTTATTTCCGGGAATTGCACCCCGCCAGATCCTTATCCTTATCCCGGGAACCTCTTTAGTTGCTTAGGAATGGGATGCGCTGTGTTTTATGTTGCCGCTGACGAAGCATCTTCTCCAAACTCTTCCCATCTCCCCTGGCGTAAAGAAATTAGCCGTCAGCACCCCTGACGGCTGCTCCGTTACCAAGTTCTGGGCCGGGGAGCGCATGAGGCAAGACTGTGCAGCGCGGCTGGGGCCGACTGCCAGAGGCACGGCGTGGGCTGTTGAATGGTGCTCAGGCATGGCTTTGGCTGCGATGTTGCATCAGCACATCGGTGTTGTAATCCTAGGTGTAGAGAAAAGAAGGTGAGGCACAGAAAGAGGAGATTTACAGGGATGGTGAGATCTTGATGGAAGTCCAAAGTCTTTGCTGTGGGGTGGGGGGTGGGTGGGCAGACTTTGAAAATGGCGGTGGACCAAGTCCTGCAAGAACCATCCGTTGCTTCCAATTCTTGGCTCTTCCCCCTCCACCCGGGTGCTGCCACCTGCAGTTTTTCTCATGCTAGTCTCTTTATCAACACAGACACCTGTTTGAGAGTCACATCCTGCACTCATTGTTCCCAGGTAAACTGCAGGCAGAGTGAGCAAACAGGTGGAGAAGTGGTGGCTGGTAGGACAATTGAACCCCTTTCACAGATATTTCACTAGCACAGCAGTTTCTCTCTCCTGCTTTTTAAAACAGGAAAGGAGACTGCAGAGACAGGGAATCAGCACAGCTTTAGGAAATAGTCAGGAATATTCAGATAACGATCCTCCAAGGCCAGAAAGAATGCATTACAAGTGTGAACATCCACAGAAGGACATTCCTTATGTAGTACTTAATACACAGGCATTAATACACTGGAGATTTTAAAGAAGAAATTGGACTGCTATTCGCCCGGAATGATTTAGGGTCCCCTGCTTGAGCAGAGGGCTGGACTAGAAGACCTCCAAGGTCCCTTCCAACTCTAGTTATTCTAGGTTGTTCACGAAATCCTGTTTGTTCCAGTGATCCATAGATTATTCTGTATTCTGTACTTGTTAGATCCATTCCATTTTTTTTTCCTGCAGGAATTTAAGGAGGAGAGTTTCCTTCATCTTATCTGCACCACAACTCGGTTTGTGAGGTAGGAGGAACTCAGAGAGAGACTGGGAGAGTCACTTCTTATTCATTTCCCTGGCTGAGATGGATCTGAATCTGGTTCCCCCCAGTCCAGGTTTAACACCTCCGTTGCTCCATCACAGTGACTTCCCATTGAGAGATGGATGGGAAACAGGGAAGCTAAGGGGAGACCCAACAAATTGTTGACACTCTGCCTTAATGCCCAGTTCTCAGGGCCTGATGAGGGTGCGGTTCAGAATGGGTTGTGGGTCTTTTGTTGAGCAGTTTGGGTCTCCGAGGGTTTTCTGTGTCCTCAAAATTCACTTAATTCCCCCACAGCATCCGAAAGGAACTCATCCTGTCCATGGCTGCCTTTCAGATTTGAACTCGGGGGAACAGGGAGTTGGAGAAGGGGGGGCTGATGGACGTGACCCTTCCCACCACCTGCCACGACCAGGCAAATGTGGACAACTCCTAAAGCCCCCCCCCCCGAGAATAAGTTAGAAAACCGGAATCCTTGAATCCCTTGAAGAGCATTCAGCGACTTCAGCTAGTCCAGAATGCGGCCGCGAGAGCGATCGTGGGTGCACCTCGCTTCACCCACGTTACACCTATCCTCCGCGAGCTGCACTGGCTGCCTGTCGATCTCTGGGTGCGCTTCAAGGTGCTACTTATCACCTATAAAGCCCTTCATGGTAGTGGGCCTGGGTATTTGAGAGACCGCCTACTGCCAATTACCTCCACTAGACCGATACGATCGCATCGATTAGGCCTCCTCCGAATTCCATCTACTAGCCAGTGCAAACTGGCAACTACCCGGAGGAGAGCCTTCTCGGTGGCTGCTCCGACTCTCTGGAACCAACTCCCCGTGGAGATTCGGACCCTCACCACCCTCCAATCCTTCCGCGCCGCTTTGAAGATCTGGCTGTCCTGGGGTTAAGATTCCAACCCCACCCGAATTGTGTGACTGTTGTGCTCTCTTTTAATATGTTGTATTGTTTCCATATTGGAATACTGTTTGTCTTTCCCCCCCTCCCTTTTTGAATTGTGAGCCGCCCTGAGTCCCCCCAGGGAAAAGGGCGGCATACAAATAAAGGAAAAAAAAAATCCTTGTGTCCAGGGGAAGGGAAATGCAAAAGGAATCTAATTGTGTCATAGTAGGAATCTGGGAGCTGAGAGAATTTGAGCGGAGTTAACCCAGGAAGAGGCAGTGAAGTTTCCCTACATGGAGACCCTCTTGATGGTCTGGGGAAAGGAAAGGGTCTGGGGAGGGAAGGACTCAGGGACAGGTCTTGGCTGGCTCCCCACTGGGGTCAGCCCCATTCTCCATCCCACAGAAATGCAGACCAGGCACCCTGGCATGACGCAACTTCTCGGCTGCTCTTGCACCATCCTCTCAGCGATGGGATGGGCAAAGGGAACTGCCTGTCTGTTGCATAAGTCTGCCACCTGGTGGCGACTGGCAGCCCCTGCAGCTGCAGCAGCTCATCACATCGCAGCCAAAATTGCATCAGCTGCATGTTTGCAAAAGGAGGGACTCCTGCATCCATGGGGGAGCGTGGGGTCCCTTTCATTCGGCCCACAGCCGCTCCCTGGGAACTGTCATTTTTTCTTTCCTTCCTGACGTCGTCTGCATTTGGGCTTTACCCAAAAAATCAAAACCTTCCTGCAGTTTCCCCCCCACCCCTTTTTACTGAAGAGTGGGGTTTCTTTAATGACTGGATCTTGTATCTGAGACTTCCAACCAGCAATTGGGGGGGGGGGTTGTAGGAAAAGGAGGTTTCTGGATGGTTGTGGAGCAGGTGGATGGGGTCTTTTCCCAAAGGAGGGGTCCTTGGTGCTATTTTGCAATCGGTTGCTTTCTTGCAGATGTTTTCATTATTTATTAATTAGACTTATATACCGCTTCATAGGGCTTTCAGCCCTCTCTAAGCGGTTTACAGATTTTTAGCAAATTGAGTCAGCAAATTGCCCCCACAGTCCGGGTCCTCATTTCGCCCACCTCGGAAGGATGGAAGGCTGAGTCGACCTTGAGCCGGTGAGATTTGAACCGCTGAACTGCAGATCACAGTCAGCTAAAGTGGCCTGCAGTGCTGCACCCTAACCACTGCGCCACCTCAGCTCTTTTTACCCATTACCCAAACAAGACAGCATTATCAGTGCCAGCCTGGCTAGCAATGATATTTGGGTCATGAAAAACCGCCCAGCTTGGAGAGCACCAAGGACCCCACAGTCCTCCCCCACTACAAACCCCATTCTCCTCTAGCCCTCATGATCTCCTCTTAACCTTAAAACTGTCCGCTGTGGACCTCACCCCATTCCTAAGAGGTCTGAAAGGGGGCATGCATAAGCGCACCAGCGTGCCTATCGTCCCTGCCATACTGTTCCCAGTTATTTGCATTCCTTTCTTATGTGTATACGTATACCTGTGATGGGCTGGCTGCTAAAGCAAGGTCATGGCCCCCACTTGAAAGTAAATCAGGAAGACTGTAATTGTGGGGTGTGTCTGGAAAGAACAAAGAGTGATTATCAACAGGAAATATTCATGTTTGAAGCTTGTATCAATGATGGGTAGTTAGACAACTTGCAGACCTCAGCTAAAAGTTAGGGCTGGCCTGCAACAAATGAAATGTGTATTAAATAATTCCTGGGGCATTCATTAGCCCAGGCTTAGGAATAGGGATGGCTAGAGACCAATAGAACAAATTGTAGAATTATCACTAAAATCTTTATTAGATGATATTTCTTATTATCCCGCCTTGTCCCTCCTTCTCCTTTGGTGAAAATGTATAAAGCTCACTTAATCCATTGTTCTTGGTTCTCTTGGACTTTTGGCCAGGAACCCTTTGAGCCGAGGTGGCGCAGTGGTTAGAGTGCAGTACTGCAGGCCACTTCAGCTGACTGCTATCTGCAGTTTGGCGGTTCAAATCCCACCGGCTCAAGGTTGACTCAGCCTTCCATCCTTCCGAGGTGGGTAAAATGAGGACCCGGATTGTTGTTGTTGGGGGCGATATGCTGACTCTGTAAACCGCTTAGAGAGGGCTGAAAGCCTTATGAAGTGGTATATAAGTCTAACTGCTATTGCTATGAGCCGAGGTGGAGCAGTGGTTAAATGCAGCACTGCAGGCTACTTCAGCTGACTGCTAGTTCTGCAGTTCGGCTGTTCAAATCTCACCGGCTCAGGGTTGACTCAGCCTTCCATCCTTCCGAGGTGGGTGAAATGAGGACCCGGATTGTTGTTGGGGGCAATATGCTGACTCTGTAAACCGCTTAGAGAGGGCTGAAAGCCCTATGAAGCGGTATATAAGTCTAACTGCTATTGCTATTGCTATTTTCCTTGGAGTACCCCAATAAAAAGCAATCAGAAAACCTGCACCTCGTGTTCTGGCCTCCATCAGTGGCTTCGGCACCAGGCTCAGATCTGAACTGCTTATACTTATATGTTGACGTTACATTCATACTTGTTTTCTCATACAGGCTTGACAAACCAAAATAAATAAATAAAATTAAATAAACGCCTGCAAGAAAAAGGCCCAGCTTGGAGACCACCAAGGATCCACACACACACACACACACACACCGCGCTGTCAACCGAGCTGCCAAGAGCCTCCATGATTGATTTTTGCAAATGCTTTTATTTTGCAAATGCTGCAGTCAAGCCTTGCAAGGCAAACCTCCCTCCCACAGATGGCAACCCTTTTTTTTTGCAGTCTCGGCCTCTCCTCCTCCTCCTGGTTCTTTTCGCTGGCAGGAAGTGCCCCCGGGAAGAGGAAAGGCAAAGAGATTGCAAGTCCGCTGGGGCTGCCATGTGAGCGACACCTGCCAGCTTCCCCCAGCCCCCTGCCCTGCCCTGCCTTGCCAAGATGGGCAAGAAGAATAAGAAGGAGAAGAAGGCCAAGGGGGCCGAGAAGACGGCTGCCAAGATGGAGAAGAAAGTCTCCAAGAGGACCAAGAAAGAGGAGGTGATTTTGCAAGGCTGCTGCTGGGGGGCAGCTGCAGGGCAGGCAGGAACCCAACAGGTCCAGACTCTTCCCCACCCCTTCTCTCTCCCACTTTCTCCTGCAGGAGGGTCCCTGCCTGCCCTCTCTGCAATCCCTGCAAGAGAAGGGTAGGAGTAGTGAGTGCGTGCAACAAATCAGTGCAAGAGAAGGAAACGTGCAACAGTGAAATATTCCCACCCACCCATTTCTTTTTTTTTGCTGGAGGGAAAAACAAAGAGAAAAACGAATGTGTGATTTGTAACGAATTTGAGTTAGAAAGGGCAGCTTATGGAAGGAAAGCATGATGTGACTTTAGAGAGAGAGGGGAGTAAAACATTAATGCATTTACAACCCTGTTTAAGAAGATTGGAAGGTGTTTTTTTAATAATGTTTCCTTTTTTCTTCTTTTTTCCCTAATTTCTTCTCCTGCTGTACGCTGTTTTTTTCTTTATCTGCTCCGTCTCTTTTCAGTATCCATTTTGATCTCCTTACAATCTCCTTCGCCAAAGTTATATGCGCACACAAAACATATGTTTGAAAGTATGAGCTGCAGTGATCCCTGTTTTTTTTGGGGGGGTGGGGGAGTGTTTGTCTCCCTTTTTGTGGCAAAACCAAGCCGTTTCTTTCTGGGATTGCAGGAGGATCTGGAGGTGCTGATCGCCCAGTTCCAGTCTCTGGACGCTGCAAAGACGCAGGTGCTGGAGACCCCCTGCGCCCCTCCCTCCCCAAGGTGAGAATGGAAAACGCGAAGGTTATTTTGGGCAGTTGGGAAAGTTTGGCCTCAAAACGCCTTGTGTGCACCCCTTCAATCCCCAGTGAAAAGCTGCTAGTCCTCATGAACTCTGTCCCCTGGAATCTTGCGTTTGGTTTGCGCAAAACTCTTTTTCCTCTTGTTCCCAGGCTCAACGCCTCTCTCTCTGCACACCCCGAGAAAGACGAGCTCATCCTGTTCGGAGGTGAATATTTCAATGGCCAAAAAGTAAAGTATTCCTTTTTTGTTCCTCCTCTCTCCTCTCTTCTCTTACCCAGCTTCACTTTTAAATCTTCCAGAAATTGCATGTCAAATTTTGATAGTTTTAAGGAATTGCAGAGCCCAAAATGGATCTATGACTTATTCCCAGCACTGATCGATATGAGTCGTTCTCGAAATAAGACAATTGAGCCTAAAATTCCTGTTGCTAAATGAGTTTTTGATTAAGTGGGTTTTATCCCAGGGGGAGGGGGAACAGAACGACGGAGAAGATGGAGAAAGGGTTTTACTAAATATCTGTTGACTGAATGGATTTCTCATTAACAGCCCTTCGTTTTTAATTGCTAATTTTATCCGTTTTGATTCTGTCGGATGCCTTCAGGAGCTTCTCTGAGCGGGGAAAAAAAAGGGATATAATTCAAATCAATAAATGTAAATAATGCATATAGGCGAGAAAATGTTCTTTCTCTCTGCTTCTTGTAGCAATTGATTTCATGGTCAAGTCATTAAAGTTTATTTGGCAGGAAATATAAAGCAGATGTGGGAGAACTTCGTCCCATAGCACGGAACGTATTTATAGAACTGGTTGCTATGATCCAGAAGTTTCCAAACTTGGCCGCTTCAAGACTTGTGGACTTCAACTCCCATAAGTCTTCATGCTGGCTGAGGAATTCTGGGAGTTGAAGTCCATAAGTCTTAAAGTGGCCACATTTAGAGAACCCAACTGTGCTGCGAAGACCAGGAACCCAAATGGCCTCAAGATGGAGCTTCAGCCTTTCTTCCAAACCAATATTCTTGTGGAAGGAAATGTGGGGAGGGCTGATGGCCTGATCTTCCTCTGGCGAGTGGAGGACCTCAGTCGAAGGCAGCTTATGTTTTGCTTCTGAACTCCTGGCCTCGGGATGGCTCCTTTTCTCCCCTGCAAGTGGAGAATTTGCAGTTGCTTTATTAAAACAAGGGTCTGTTTAGGGTTGATCTGGTACCATGTGCCGATTTGGATACTGAAGCAGCTAGAGCCGCCCAAGGAATTTCATGCATTTCCAGAGTTGCAAAGCTAGAAAATGCTGGCTGGGTTTTCCCTTTTGAGAGATCACGTTGTGCAGTAAAATGGGCCTTTCCTGGAAAACCTCCACTTCTAGCAAAGCCCTCCTCCTCCTTTGATGTCTCCCTTAGACCCTCCTCTACAACGAGCTCTTCGTTTACAACATCCGGAAGGACAGCTGGGCCAAAGTCGATATTCCGAGTCCTCCGCCTCGGCGCTGTGCTCACCAGGTACGGTGGCTGTGAGAGTCTGGGGTTAGGATCACCCGCTGTGCTAAGGCAGGATGGGCCTCCTTTCCTAAGAGTTGAGATTGATGAAGGGACATCGTTAATGTAGCTTCTTCTCCAGAAATGATGGTTCTGTAAATGCACGTGGAGGTCCTCCCTCCCTCCATCCCTCCCTTCTATTTCCAACCTTTCTCTTTGCTCCTTCTTCCTTCCTTCCTTTCTTCCCATTCTCCCTCCCTCCATCCCTTTTGTCTCTTCTTCCTTCCCCCCTTCTTCCCTCCCTTCTACTTTCAACCTTTCTCTTCTCTTCCTTCCTTCCATTCTCCCTCCCACCTTTTGTCTCTCCTTCCTTCCTTCCTTCCTTCCTTCCTTTCTTCCCATTCTCCCTCCCTCCATCCCTTTTGTCTCTTCTTCCTTCCCCCCTTCTTCCCTCCCTTCTACTTTCAACCTTTCTCTTCTCTTCCTTCCTTCCATTCTCCCTCCCACCTTTTGTCTCTCCTTCCTTCCTTCCTTCCTTCCTTCCTTCCTTCCTTCCTTCCTTCCTTCCATTTTCAACCTCTCTTCTCTTCCTTCCATTCTCCCTCCCTCCCTTTTGTCTCTGCTTCCTTCTTTCCTTCTTCTCTCCCTCTCTCCCTTTTCTACCTCTTGCCTACCTACCTGTCGTGATTCAACACCGCGTGGTCGGAACAGAGAAAACCTTGGGTTTTACATGTCAAAAAGGACACAGACGCTGCCCACCCCCCCCCCTCTTTTTTTTCTGGCAGGCTGTGGTGGTCGCTCAGGGTGGCGGACAACTCTGGCTGTTCGGTGGGGAATTTGCTTCTCCGGATGGGGAGCAGTTCTACCACTACAGAGACCTTTGGGTCCTGCATTTGGCCAACAGGACTTGGGAGCAAGTCAAGTAAGTGAAAAGAGTTCTAGAAGGACCCACGGTTGGTGCCCTACACACACGCACACACACACACACACACACACACACACACACACACGAGAACAGGGGACGTCACAATTGGGGGCGACAATGTCCCTCCCTGCAGCCCCAAGACATGTTCAGCTCTCTGGAAGTCCTTCGTTGCTTTCTAGAAGTTGTCCCTCCTTTGTTGCTGTGGCTTTCGGAGGAACAACTTGGACTGGAAGGGGAAGAGGAAGGGGGGGGGGGCGAAGGGGCAGCCTTCAAGAAGGGGAGAAGCTGGAGGAGCAGCCGTGACCCGCTGAATAAACCAGGGGAGCCTTCTTTGATTTCAGAGCTTCCGGGGGGCCCTCTGGGCGGAGTGGACACCGGATGGCCGTCAGCAAGAGGCAACTCATCGTCTTTGGAGGCTTCCATGAAAGTAGCCGGTGAGTCTGCCCCACTGTCCATTTGGGGTGAGGGGGAGGGTTATTTTGCCCCCACTAAGCCCAGGACCCCTCCTGTCCTTCCATTGAAGATGGCTCCATCAAGCACAAAGGAACCCAGGGCGGATGGAAGAGGAGGAGGTGGTGGTCCGGATTTTGACTCCTTCCGCCTGCTATCTTCACGGGGTTTTCCCTGGAGGAGCATTATTCTGATGTTGAGGATGGTGTCCTCAACGCAATGGGCAGCCTTTTCCCCCCAAAAAACTGCCCAGCCCCGACTTTCATCCAAGGAAGGAGCCCCAGCTTCACTCGCTGAAGGGCAATCTTCATCGGATGCTGAGGGTTTCTTTATCGTGGTTACTTAACTCGAGTGCATCTCTCGGTGGGAAGTGCAGGTAGAAGGGATAAGAAGTCAACCTTCAGGAAGCTCGTGGAGTCCGGAACGTGGGGCTGCCTAGCAGAAGGGGTGGGTCGCCAAGGGAGACCAGGTGGTCTATGACAGATGGAAGGTTGGAGGGCCAGGCCTGCGCCCCGATTGGTCATGCTGCCGTGGGAGGCGGTTCTTTGTCTCTGCTGGAGATCTGCTGCCAAAACTCAACCTGGGCCCCCCATCACTTGTGTCTGTTGCTTTTGATCAACTAGGGACTACGTCTACTACAACGATGTCCATGCTTTCAACCTGGACACCTTCGCTTGGTCCAAACTGGCTCCTTCTGGGATTGCCCCAGCCCCGAGGTCAGGTTGCCACCTGGCTTCCACACCTGAGGGCCACCTCGTAGTCTATGGAGGCTACTCCAAGCAGGTGAGGGTCACCCTTTTGCTATTAGGGTTTGGTGTGAGTCGCTGGCCTTTTAAGACTAGAAGTTCTTCCGAGTGGTTTGGCGCACGTTTGAAAGTACGAGGGCCTTTTCTGCAACACGTGTAGCGTCAGGGGGGGTTCCACCACAAAACCGCGAAGCCCTTATCCGCGCCGACATAAGTGCGGAGGGCAAATCCGCGCCGTCCAAAGCGCTAAGGAAAAACGCGACCCTACCGCGATGACATAATCGCGGAGGGCAAATCCACGCCTTCCGAAGCACTCAGCACCCTAAACCTAACCCTAAACCTAACCCTAAACCTAACCCTAAAGCAAACCCCTAAACCTAATCCTAACCCTTACCTTAATTTAAATCGGCTTTCTGCCACTGCGCTGTTTTAAAGCGCCCTTCTGTCGCCGCGCTGTTGTCGCAGCGGTGATGACGCGCGGTGATGACGTCGCGGCTTTAGCGACGCGGTTTTATCACCGCTATTTTGACGAGCGCGGTTTTGTCGTGCCACGCTTCAGGGGCTTCACAGAAGCTGCTGTTAGGTACTCTGGATCAGTTTATGGTTTATTAGGATTTGTATGCCGCCCACTCTCGAGAGACTCAGGGCGGCTTACAAATAAAATCGGTCTGTGGTCTTCCACTGTTGTGGGGTTGCCCTTCCCACCTACCTTCACCTTGGCGGGCATTGCTGGATCTTATATCTCAGCAACCTCTGGAGGAGCCCTTTCTCACCCCTGCTTCTCACTAAGGAATGGCTGAAGAATTTGCAGGATGAAGGTCCAAGTCCCCCCCCCCCTCCCTAGGAAAATATTTGGAAATGTTTCCACACTATGGAAATTTGAGGAAAGCCCCTGGGAATCCCACCAGTAAAAAGATCCTGACGCTTTGCTCTTACGGGTGAAGTCATAAAACGAGGGCTTAGGTGGATTGCGCAATATTCATAAGGAAGATTGGTGGAGATAATTCCTTGGTGATGATAGGAATTGGTTCTACTTCCCCGATTCCATAATGCAGCTGCTTTCATTGTGCAGAGAATTAAGAAAGACGTCGACAAAGGGACCCTCCACACGGATATGTTCCTCTTGAGTGCTGAAGGGTTGGGTGAGTGCTGAATCTTTTGCTGTGCTGAGGGTTCAATGGGGGGGGGGTGTCTCTTACAGCAGTGAAGGGTTCTCACGAGTATAGACCCTCCTCGTGTCCCTCCAAGCCTGAATTCTAAGAAGTTTCCCTCTTATGATGCTTTTCATCCGTCTCTTCCTGCTTTTTTTCTATCGTTGGCAGAAAAATGGAGTTGGAGCAGGGCGAGTCCCTCTGGGGTGAAGCCAACCCCCAGGTCTGGCTTCTCAGTGGCCATGGGGCCCGGCAACCGGTCTCTTCTCTTTGGTGGGGTCCACGATGAAGAAGAGGAGGAACGTCTAGAAGGAGACTTCTTCAACGATATTTATTTCTACGACCTGGCGAAGAATCGGTGGTTTCTTGGACAGTTAAAGGTGTGTGGCAAAATCCCATACAGTGAGGGTTCCCCCCTCCCCAATTGTTCTCCATCTCCAACTACTCTAGTTTAAGGGTCTCCAAGCTTGGCAACTTTTAAGACCTTGTGGACTTCAGCTCCCAGAATTCCTCAGCCAGTAGTGTCTTAAATTGCCACGGTTGTGGAGACTTCTGCTTCTGAGCCGAGGTGGCACAGTGGTTAAATGCAGCACTGCAGGCTACTTCAGCTGACTGCAGTTCTGCAGTTCGGCTGTTCAAATCTCACCGGCTCAGGGTTGACTCAGCCTTCCATCCTTCCGAGGTGGGTGAAATGAGGACCCGGATTGTTGTTGGGGGCGATATGCTGACTCTGTAAACTGCTTAGAGAGGGCGGAAAGCCCTATGAAGCGGTATATAAGTCGAACTGCTATTGCTATTGCTATTGGTTTACTTCAGCTTCCATTTTCAACAGAGGAGAAAAATGCTGACTTACCAAGTTGTCCATTCTAATTTGAAATGGACGTTGAGGATTTGGGGGGGGGGGTCGGTTTTGGAGACTCCCAGAAACTTGAAATCAGTCAAGGCAAATGAGTGTAGCCTCGTAGAAGAAGAGCGGTGGTGGTGGTGGTGATGCTCTCGGAAGTTCTTTAGAACATCTCTTGTTCTTGGCTTGGATTCTCGTGTCCTTCTGGTGCTTGACCCTTGTCTCCGCCGCTAGGGGTTGAAGTCCGAGAAAAAGAGAAGGCGACGAGGCGCAGCGAAAGGGGAGCCCCATCAGGCTGGTGGTGGAGTGGACGAGGCGGAAGGACAGCCTCCCCTTGGACCCGTGGAGATTGTCAAGGAGGTGGTGGCAGAAGACGGGACTGTGATGATTGTCAAGCAGCTGATCTCAGCTCCCCAGGGAAAGTCAACCGAGTCCCCGGAATCGGAAGGAGAAGACGAGGATGTGGGGAACGGAGCCTCCAATCCTCCGGTGGAGCCCTGCCCACGCTCCAATGCCATGCTGGCCGTGAAGCACGGGGTGCTCTACCTCTACGGGGGCATGTTTGAGGTGGGGGACCGCCAGTTCACTCTCAACGACCTCTACGCCCTCGACCTCCACAAAATGGAAGAGTGGAAGGTCCTGGTGGAGATGGACCCAAGTGAGTTAGGACCGTCTTGGGTCTCCACCTCCTTCTCTGTACCTGCAGATGCCTTTTAATTTCTTCTCTTCCTTTATTTTTAAAGGAGGGGGGGGGAAACCCCTCAAAGATGTTTTAGCTTTTACTACAGCCGAAGAGAAGTTTGCAGAAAACAAAATTATCTGATCAGGTTCTAGAACTTGGGAAGGTTGGAACAATGTTTCTAGGATCAGGAATCTGAATTTCTGGGGATTCCTTTCCCTTCCCTCCGGGGAAGCAGAAACCAATTTACACACCTGACTTTGCGCACCCTGGTTTAAGTGGCACAAAGTCTGGGTTCGCCAAATTTTGCTTCTGACTCAGGATCCAGGATCCTCGCTGACCCACAGAATCCGCCCAAATGAATTCTCTACCTGCTGGCGTACAAAACTAGCATGTGACCAAGAAAGCCAGTTCAGAATCCTTCTCGGTCCACTAGATTTCCTTGCTGAATGCTGCGGGCCCTCTCCAGAAAGCTTCCAGCGTTCCCCAAGAGCTGGGGGGGTCTTCTGAGCAGTAGAGGGGCCTTTGTGGCACAGAAAGGGAACAGTCCAGGGGTGAAATCCGGCAGGTTCTGACAGGTTCTGGAGAACCGGTGGTGGAAATTTTGAGTAGTTCGGAGAACTGGAAAATGCCACCTCTGGCTGGCCCCAGAGTGGGGAGGGAAGGGGGATTTTGCAGTATCCTTCCCCTGCCATGCCCACCATGAATTTCACCACTGATAGAATCACATTATATAGCAGTTGCTCTTAATTTTATTTTTGCTTTTTGGGTTCAACGTTGTGATTACTTTTGTGCTTTAATTTCTCTTCCTCCCCCCCCCCCCCCCCGCTAAGTATCTTCTCTTCTTGCGGCCCATTCCAAGGTGGCTTCAGTGTTGAAATTCAATTTTTTTTCCACTAACGGTTCTGTGGGAGTGGCTTGGTGGACGTGGCAGGGGAAAGATACTGCAAAATCATCATTTCCTCCCCACTCTTGGGGCCAGCCAGAGGTGGCATTTGCCGGTTCTCCAAACCACTAAAAGAGCCGAGGTGGCTCAGTGGTTAAATGCAGCACTGCAGGCTACTTCAGCTGACTGCAGTTCTGCAGTTCGGCTGTTCAAATCTCACCGGCTCAGGGTTGACTCAGCCTTCCATCCTTCCGAGGTGGGTAAAATGAGGACCCGGATTGTTGTTGGGGGCGATATGCTGAATCTGTAAACCGCTTAGAGAGGGCTGAAAGCCCTATGAAGCAGTATATAAGTCTAACTGCTATTGCTATTGCTACTCAAAATTTCCGCTACCATTTCTCCAGAACCTGTCAGAACCTGCTGGATTTCACCCCTGGGCAGCTTGCATATTTTACGAGCCCACTTCTGTCATCAGCAGGCCAAGAGAGCTCTAGTTTTGGGTGAAGCACCATCTGCATTAGACCACTGAAAGGGGCCGGGGGGGGGGTGGAGTGGGGGTGGAGGAGGTTGTCCATCAGCAAACGACACGTGATTTATATTTCCTGAATTCTTGGCTTGGAAGTCATTCCTCAAGAGCTGAAAGGCGAGGGTGGCGGGTGGGTTAATTCTATCCCAGCTCTCACGTTTAATCTGAGACAAAAGCTTATTGGGACCGACGCAGAGACAGGTGATGGGAACGGTGGCCGAGGGAACCTTCGTGCAGAGGGCTCTGAATAGATGTCACCAACTGGCCGGTGCAAGAGCAGCTAATTTTGGCCGGGCTTAATCCCTGGAAGAACGCCTTCACCGTGCCTTGGCCTTGCTTGATCTTGGGTCCTGAACATTTTTGTTTGTTTGTTAATCCTAGCGGGGGATTTTAGTGCTTTCTCTTTTCTTAATATGGGCTGGAAATACTTTAAACCTTCCTATCGGTCGCTGGAATTAGTGGTGGGGTTGGGAGGAGGGTCTTTAATGAAATTCTGAAGTTTCACAAGGGATTCTCTCTCTTTTTACCTAAATCTGGAGGGCATCGCCTGTCCTTTAGAGCAGGGGTCTCCAACCTTGGCCACTTTTAAGCCTGGTGGACTTCAACTCCCAGAATTGCTGGCTGGGGAATTCTGGAAGTTGAAGTCCGCCAGGCTTAAAAATGGCCAAGGTTGGAGACCCCCGATTTAGAGGCTAACGTGATGGTAATTTCAGGATGGAAAAGTTCTTAACAAGAACTTTTCTTGTTAAGAACTTAAAAAGTTCTTAACAGTGTTAATTGTGAATGTTCTTCTGCATGCGAGGATCATGTCTTTGCATGTGTGAGTTCCCATGTAAGCCTTGATGTTCATTTATATGTTCTGCTGTGGCAGAAACTCAGGAATGGCTTGAAGAATCTGAGTCGGATGAAGATGTGGAAGGTGCTGAGGGAGGAGAGGAAGAAGAGGAGGAAGAAGAAGAGGGCTCGGATGAGGAGGAGAGCGGAGAGGATGGTAAGGCCACCAAAAAGCACTGGACCTTTGGGTTTTGCTTCCCATGGGTGACTCTCATGGGTCATAGCTATGGGGGGGATTCTATGGTGAATAGTGGAAAAGAAAGCCAGCCAGAACAGGCCTCGCCAACTGGATGTTCTCCAGAAGTTCCACTGAAACTTCAAAGGCCAGGCAGTTAATTCGGAGTCTTCGTATTCCTTGGAGAGTAGCAGGTTGGGGAACATGGAGTTTTGGTCTTCCAAATCTATTTGATAAAGAAATGGGTTTTGACACCTATTGCTGAATGTTGGAAAGATTCTTTTACATAATTCAGCTGAATTTCTGTCTAGAATTCAGCATTGCCATCAGGACTATCTGCTTTTTCCTTTCTCCAGTAGCATTCCTAGAGTTCCTAGACGTTCTTAAAGGTCCTTCACAATATCAGAGAAAGGAATGGCTTCCTCCATAGCCGAGTTGTGCCTTCCCTACCTACAATTTGTATCTCACCCACCCGTCTGTGCTTCAATGTATACATGATACATGGCTCAATAGTAGTAACTGTGAGAGGGATCTTGGAGTCCTAGTGGACAACCATTTAAATGGGAGCCAGCCGTGTGCAGCAGCTGCCAAAAAAGCCAACACAGTTCTAGGCTGCATCAACAGAGGGATAGAACCAAGATCACGTGAAGGGTTAATACCACTTTATAAGGCCTTGGTAAGGCCACACTTGGGATACGGCATCCAGTTTTGGTCACCACGATGTAGAAAAGATGTGGAGACTCTAGAAAGAGTGCAGAGAAGAGCAAGAAAGAGGATTAGGGGACTGGAGGATAAAAGATATGAAGAACGGTTGCAGGAACTGGGTATCTCTAGTTTAATGGAAAGAAGGAGTAAGGGAGACATGATAGCAGTCTTCCAATATCTCAGGGGTTGCCCCAAAGAAGAGGGAGTCAAACTATTCTCCAAAGCACTTGAGGGCAGGACAAGAAGCAATGGGTGGAAACTAATCAAGGAGAGAAGCAACTTAGAACTGAGGAGAAATTTCCTGACAGTTAGAACTATTAATCAGTGGAACAGAAGTTGCCTCCAGAAGTTGTGAATGCTACAACACTGCAAGTTTTAAAAATGTTGAATAACCATTGTCTGAAATGGTATAGGATTTCCTGTCTAGGCAGGGGGTTGGACTAGAAGACCGCCAAGGTCCCTTCCAATCCTGTTATTCTATTCTATTCTAATGTAAATTAGGTAAATAGGTGGATAGTTAGACCAAAGCCTGTGGATATTCCTGCAGGTGAGGGCTGCCCTTGGTTCTAGTAGATCCAAAGAAGAGAATATGACATCATCAGTGGGCCAACTGCTTTCGGTTCCACCACAAAACCGCGTTCGACTAAAGCGCGCTTGACGAAACCGCGTAGCTGACGTCATCACAGCGCGACAACAGTGCAGAGAAAAAAGCACGCTGTAAACGCTAAAGCTAAAATTAACCCCTAAACCTAACCCCCCTAAACCTAATCCTAAACCTAACCCTAACCTTAACTTGAATTGGCTTGCTTTCAAAGCGCTAAAGCACCCTTTTTTCTCCACGGTCGCTGTTGTCGCCCTGCTGATGACGTCAGCGACGCGGTTTAATCGGGCGCGCTTTAGTGGAGCGCGGTTTTGTCGTGCCACACTGCTTTCTAGTCTCTGTTCCCCACTGACCACTTGCCTTTCCTTCCTTCAGACAAGGAAGAACATCCAGCTGCGCAACAGGATGAAACATTTGCCGACTACCTTTCCAGGACAGAGCAGTACTGGGTGAATCTGGCCCGCCAGAACCTGGGCCCTGAGGCCAAAGAGAAGAAGGCGGTGAAGGTGGGGCAGGCCATGGCGAAGGCCTTCTATGAAGGGGACACCTAGGCAAGCCTTACAATGACTGGGGGCCAAAGGGTTGTGTTTGGCCCATCCTGTCCTTCACAAGGCTTGGCAGTTGATGGCTTAGAAGGCCTGTGTTGAATATACGTTACTTCAGTCAAGGATTTGAGAGGCAAGGTGACCGACATACGCCGAGAAAATCTGAAATTGTTCTTGCTGGATGTAAACCAAGCCGATGCTTTGAGGGACAGGCTTTCTCTGGGGTGCAATCCTTTGCAGGCAGAGAGAGCTTCTCCAAGATTCAGGGTCTCCAGGAAGATCCACCCCACGGTGTCCTTGTGTTGTGAAGCTAGCTCTGTCGGAGAGCCACAGTTATTCCTGCTTCTCCCGAGGACTTTGGTGTTGTGGTGTGCCGGTGCTGAATGGCTGGAGGATTTGCTGATGGGCCCTGTGCATGTACGGTTATAGAAAGCGTTTTGAGGGCGAGCAGCTGGAATTAACACCGTAAACGTTGAACAGAAGCCACATCTCATGTGGAGGCAGCCGTGAGGCTGGAATTTGCCATTTTAAGAGAGTTTACCAATAAAAATGCTTTTGCTGGAGAGGGCGGCATTTTTATTTAACGAGTCATTTATCTGAGCAGGATGTAGCAAGCCCTTGCGCAAAAGTCAGCTGGTGTGGGGTAAATGCGTGGTGGAACGAGTTTTCTCATGCCTTCGTTTCGGAGCACATCAACGTATGGGTGTGGGCCGTTAGTAGAGGAAAGGGTTGTAAACCCCTTGTAGCCTGGAGCTCTTTCTGTGTGTAATTCTAACCCTCTTACAATCTTTGAAAGAAAGAAGAAAAAAAGAAAGAAAGAAAGAAAGAAAGAAAGAAAGAAACAAACAAACGAGCCCTTCCAGAAGTTGGCCTCCAAATCTTGTCAGCCCCAACTCACATGGCTAACAGTAAATGAGGGGCAGTTTAACGCAGTGTTTCTCAACCTTGGCGACTTTAAGTCCTGTGGACTTCAACTCCCAGAATCCCCCAGCCAGCTGTGCTGGCTGGGGGATTCTGGGAGTTGAAGTCCACAGGACTTAAAGTCGCCAAGGTTGAGAAACACTGGTTTAACAGCATCGAGGTCAAAAGCTTCCCGTACCCAGGAGAGAAAAAAGGAAAACAGATCGATAGCAGCCTTTCTCAACTGCTTCTCCGCATGGACCTTGGGACCCAAGACCCATAATTCACAGCCAACAGATCTGGAAGACTGTCCGAAAGCAGCTCCTGGCAATGCCTGCCCACGTAGATAATGGGAAAAGACGATGGGATGATTTGAACACTATCAGGAGGGTCCCACTCGGCCCACCGTGGCTCTTGATAATTGCACTGTGTCTTGAGTAAGGGTCCACCACTGGAGACTCAGGGAAGGGCCGCTGTGCCGTTTTTGGATTGGTGGGGAAGGCGTGGGAATTCAGCTGCAGGTGTTCCAGGCCACGCCCAGCTGTTGACCACACCTCTTCAATCCACTTTGGGTTGCAAAGCTACACAGATGCGTCTTCCTCCTTCCCTGAACCTTAGGGGTGAAGCCGTGGGTTTCTCTTCGTCTCGTGTCTGTGAATGATTTTTTTTTAATTAAAGTCATGTATTATTAAATCAGGGGTGTCCAACCTTGGCAACTTTAAAACTCCTGGACTTCAACTCCCAGCATTCCCCGGGTAGCCTAACACAAGAAGTAGTGTAAGCCCATCATCCTGTTTGAAGCCTGGTCAACTTCCACAGCTGCACAAAAACCAGATGGGGGACAGAAGATCCTCTCGGTTGATGCAACAGAACTGAGACACCCACGATGGTCAAAAAAGTCAACATGGCAGCAAAGGGTGCAAAGAAAGCTGTGTCCCAAAGGTGCTTTTTGTTTCCCCCCCAAGAGGCCACCAGACTTCCTGTTTTTTTTCCTTTGAAGACTTTCGTTTCTCACCCAAGAAGCTTCTTCAGCTCTGACAGGACGGTGGGGAATGGACGGATTGATACTCCTTGCAGACCGCTGGTCATTTGCATCCTTTTAGAGGGTCGTTGAGGCCACCTGGAGGTTTATCTGTGTCTTCAGGGTCACCTAAGTGGTGCTTCCTGGTTCCCGTAGTCTGCATTTTTTTCTTCTGGAAATCCATTCCTACTCCCACCCCCCATTCCAAGGGTCACCACCCTCCAGGCCTTCCGCAAAGCCCTTAAAACCTGGCTGTTCTGACAGGCCTGGGGCTAAAGAGCTTTCGCCCCCCCCCCCGAATGGTATGATTGTTGTGTGCTTTTAAATTGTGTATTGTTCTGTTCGTCTTTTTTATTCCTTATCTGTACCCCCTCCCTTGACTTGGATTGTGAGCCGCCCTGAGTCCCCTTCGGGGAAAAGGGCGGCATAGAAATATAATCAATTCAATTCAGTCTTCGTCCCAAATTGCATAGCTAAAAGACCCTCTGAAAGGATGCCAATGACCAGCTTGTCTGCAAGGGATGTAAATCCTTCCATTTCCCCACTGTTCTGTCACAGCTGAAGAAGCTTCTTGGATGAGAAGCGAAACATCTTCAAAAGAAGAAAAACCAGAAAGTCCAGTTGCCTCCTGAAAAAGCATCTTTGGGACAAGCAGGACCTGGAGGAATGGGAATCTCTACAGACTTTTGAGAAACAAATGAACATCCGTTAGACCAGTGTTTCTCAACCTTGACAAATGAACATCCGTTAGACCAGTGTTTCTCAGCCTTGACAAATGAACATCCGTTAGACCAGTGTTTCTCAACCTTGACAAATGAACATCCGTTAGACCAGTGTTTCTCAACCTTGACAACTTGAAGTCCTGTGGACTTCAACTCCCAGAATCCCCCAGCCAGCATAGCTGGCTGGGGAATTCTGGGAGTTGAAGTCCACAGGACTTCAAGTTGCCAAGGTTGAGAAACACTGTGTTAGACCTGAATGAAGATTTGACTGGGCTTTAAATGCAACGCACATGGAAACCAGCTAGTGCTTTGGTTAAGGGTCCCAGCTGCCTTCTTAACTTGACCCACCAATATGAGCCGAGGTGGCGCAGTGGTTAAATGCAGCACTGCAGGCTACTTCAGCTGACTGCAGTTCTGCAGTTCGGCGGTTCAAATCTCACCGGCTCAGGGTTGACTCAGCCTTCCATCCTTCCGAGGTGGGTAAAATGAGGACCCAGATTGTTGTTGGGGGCAATATGCTGACTCTGTAAACCACTTGGAGAGGGCTGAAAGCCCTATGAAGCGGTATATAAGCCTAACTATTGCTATTGCCTCCCCCCCCCCCCCCAATATAACAGAAACTCAAAGGGCACTGCTGCTTCCTTAGGAACGGAGGTGTATTTCCAGTGAGTGACCGAGGCAGAAAACGCCCCCCTCGTCCCCAAAATAAGAAGAAGAAGAAGAAAGAAGAACAATGCAGGCATCTTATAAAGATGTTTTGAACCATACCAAAATTAAGTGATACATAGAGGAGAGAAAACAAATTATAAAAAGAGCATTACATACTCAGAGGCTGTTGTTGACAATGTTTTCGTTGTTGTTGTTGTTGTTCTCTAGTTTTGGTTTTGGTTGTGTGTTTTTTTTTTCCTTTTTTTTTTGTACAGGGATTATGTCGGAAGCTGGAATATACATCCTGCAGACAAAATGCAAAACTATTACATGCTCCGAGGCCAAGCGGGACATCTGGAAATGGCTCATGGCAAGATGGAAGAAGGGATGCCCGTCGCGCCCCGTTCCTCGCGGTGCCACGGTGGCTCTTGGGAGGGGAGAGGGGGGGGGGAAACATTCAAGCATTGTTCCCCCATAGAGAGGGGCCGACTCCTTGGCAATTCTGGAGGAGGCGTTTCCTGGACAAACCTTGCTCATCTTTCACAACAAAACAAAACCTTTCTGGAGTTTATTTTAAACACCTGCCGGAAAGGATGAAAAAAAAATGTGTCGAATTAGATTTTTTTTTAAAAAAAAAAAAAGACGGTGCAGTTTATAGATACAGGATTTTTACCTGAGCCTCAGCATCCTGCAGGTGACTTTATGCAAAACTTTGGTACGACGGATGGCCAATAAAATTTGCAAATAAATAAAATAATTTTCTATTGTCGCCTGGGACAACGAATGGTTTTTAACTCATTGGGTGGGGGAAAAAAAATACTTTGGATGAGGAGAGGGAAGGGCTTAAGACTTTTGTGCTGGATATGGCTGTTTAAATGATTCAAGAAATGGTTCTCGACCATCCACATCACCATCCTTGAGTGCCATCTGCTCGGACCGTTCTCTGTTTTGGCCACGCAGACTTTCCCAGCTCAATGCGAACACCGGGATCGCCCTGGGATCTTCTCAAAGGCCCCCCACCGTGCATATCACCAAGCAATGCCAGGACCGCCGCATCGCTCCGAAGGTTGCCGTGAATTAAACGTCTGAAGATGGAGGCAATTCACATGAAACCACTTTCCTAGACCTGGCTAAATCCACTCGGAGGAACGGTTTCCGTCCTGTCTGGTGTTGGGAGGGGCGGGAATGCTGCTGCTACCATTCTGCCATGCCACACAGCAAAAGGATTGTGCAAGCAAAGAATTTTGGGCTGAAATCCAAAAACATTACCTAGGAAGGGGACGGGGTGGGGTGGGGGGAGAAAGGCAAACTGTGAGTGAGACTCAATCGGTGGTGGATCTTCTGTGAAAAGACTTGAAAGTTGTCGCGGGACAGTTCAAAACGACGACATCGTTCTCCCGTTGGGTCCCTCGCAGCATTATCCCCATTTTCAGACCGCTTGGGGGCGGGGTTTTTTTTTGTGTGTGGTTGTTGTTTTTATTAATTATTAACCGGTTGGAGTTTTGCAAACAAGACAGTCTCGGTTTAGATGAAAAAGTTAATAAACAAAATGGCGACTCCAATGTTTAACAAGATCACCATGACGACTAGGATGGGAGCTGAACCCTGGAACAGAGGAAAGAAAAAGAGGGAGAGGATTATAAGGGGGACCCCCCAGATCAATTGGGGGGGGAAGGTGAGGTGGTCAATGGCTGCTGGAATTTCCACATCTCAGGGAACCCCAGAACCAATGATGCCCAGGTCCCAGGGTTTTTCAAACTTGACTACTTGGTGGTGGACTTCAACTCCCAGACTTCAAGGTTGTGGGAGTTCAACTGTGGACTGGCTGGGGAATTCTGGGAGTTGAAGTCCACAACATCTTCAAGTGGCTAAGGTTGAAAACACTGTGTGGTCCAGTGCAAGGGTTTGTTGAGTTCCCCCTTTAGGAGGTTTCTTTCTTCACTGTCCCCTGCTCAACTGACTCAACTTAAAATGATCCTTAAAGATTGTCCCTGAGTCATCTCCCTCAACTTTTCCAGTTGTGATGTCTCCGTCCCGTTTCCACCGCAGAAGATGGGACTGAGAAACTTCACGCCTTGCATTAAACCATTATTGGTTGACCCAGAACTAAATATATACAATTTAAGCCATGAGCCCCAGAGGCTAAATTCTTCTATCGCGCTCACCAAAGTCAACTAACCCACATTCAGAGTTTGGGCAGTCGAAGCCAAGAGGCGAGGCGAAACATCTGCACCTGGCTTTTGGGTCAGGAGTTACTTTGCCCCATTTCGCGAGAACACCCACACAAAATACTCTTCAGAGTGCCCAAATCCTCCAGTGGAGAGATTCCCTTCCTGAGTTTGGTTGAGCGAAAAGGAGGCTCTGGGAAATCTGTGGCCTCTCCAAATGGAAGGAATTCTTTTTTTTTACAGCATTCCTCTCTCACCATCCAGGAAAAGCAGCAGCTTTTGGGTGGCAAAGCACGTAGAAGTACTCAATAGCTGCAGCGTCGCCCTGCAGATAGATGCCTTCAAGGAGCACTTGGGGAGTTTCCTTACACATATCTGCAGGATTGGCATTTCAAGAGGAAGGGATCTGGCAGAGTCTCAATGTGTGTGTGAGAGAGACAGAGAAGGGATGGAGGGAGGGATGGAGGGAAAGAGAGAGAGAGAGGGAGGGAGGGAGGGAGGGAGGAAGAGAGAGAGAGAGAGAGAGAAAGAAAGAGGGAGAGAGAGAGAAGCACTTCCCTTTTCCAACGTAGGAAAAACATCCCTGTTGCTGCATAGCAACACACTGCTAGGATGCTGGCCAACCAGATCAACAGCTCACACACCTCTTCCCCCCCCCTGCCCCCCCCTCCCAGTAATACCTGGCTGCCCAAGCTTGGCTTTATCCAGGTAGATGCACATCCCTTTGGCCATCTGCCTACCAGCCTTTCAGAATCCATCTGTCCCTTCAATCTGTATTTGCAGCCTTTCAGTTTAGCATAAAAAGTCCCTCTTTCCTGATCCCCACGGCTGGCAAACGGAGACTTTACACGAACTGCAATGGACCTGCTGGGGTTTTCCTTCTTCGCCAGCTCCAGAGCTGCTCTGAGCATTCGGAGTCTGGGGCTGCAACACGTAGGCTCACAAAGGCTCCATGTGCAGCGGCCAGATGGAGGGTGAGCAGGGACCACGCCAGATTGCGCCACGAACTCGGCCGTTGCAAAACGCCCCGGCGGAATGGAAGCAGGGACAGCCACGTGCAAAAGAGGAGGAGGAGGAGGAGGTGGGAAGTGATGTTTCAGGAGGAGAACAGGTGGGCCACAAGGATGTCCCTGTCCTTGCAGATGGAATGATGAAACAGGGGAGGGGAAGCCATTCAAGTGGACCCCTCCTCATAACTGTCTCCGTTTCTTCCTCTTCTAGGTTCTACGTTTCCAGGCTAGGGAGCTTTGAACAAGCCAAGGTAAAGATTTGAAACTCCCCAGGGCCGCCTCCTGAGCGCTAAACGCCCAACTCACATCGAAGAGGGTGCTCTTCCCGAGTAGGACTGCACAATGTCGCCTGGCGGCTCCTCGGAGGAGAGCCTTCTCTGTAGCTGCCCCGGCCCTCTGGAACGATCTCCCCCCTGAAATCCGGACCCTCCCCACTCTCTTGGCCTTCCGAAAGTCTGTTAAGACCTGGCTGTTCCGGCAGGCCTGGGGCTGTTGATCTTTGACTGAGCTTCAGCCCCACTAAGATCGAGTGCATGTTGTGTCCTTTTTTAATTCGTTCTGTCTTATATTTTAAATTTTTAATATTCTCTCTTTTAAACTGTTTTTATGGAAGCCGCCCGGAGTCCTCCGGGATTGGGCGGCATACAAATCCATTAAAAATTGAAGTTGAAATTGAACTAGGACTAAGAGGGCATGCGCTGGGCTACTGGATTTGGCGGTATATAAATGAAATAAAAGAACAAACCACCAGGCGAGCTCTGAAGACTCCAAGGTAAAGGACAAGGGGTAGTTGACCCTCGGCACAAACTCAAAAGGGAAGTTGGGCAGTCATTCCTTGCAAAGGGACTGGGACCCCACGACTGGCTACGACTCACTGGATAAACCAAATCAGGTTCAGCACTATTTGACACTCCTATGTATGTATATAGGATACGTATATGAGACGTAACCTAGACTTCCAGCACATTGCAAAGATCTTGTGAGTGGCCAGCAAAACTTTGCAGATGAAAGAACCTCAGGGCACCCATCGTCAGAGGGACAAGGGCTATTGGGGCATCTCATGGCTGAGTAAACCAAGGCAATCCCTTCTATTATATCAAAGGCTTCCTCAGACCAAAAGCCACTGCTAAGAACGTTGCATAGTGCTACCTATTCTAAGGAAACTGCTTCGTTTATTTATTTTTCTTAAGCAAATCAAAAAAGGAGAATTCTCAGCTTGCTTACTTTGCATAGTAGACAAGGATTTGTAAAAAAATCATGTTCAACAGCCTTTGTTTTTAAAATTAGATCCCCCTAATTGGTTCTTACAGATGATGGGGAAAAAAACCAGAGACAAATAAACTAGCGCTGAACAAGGACGCCACCAAGTGGGAGGGGAAACCTGGTTGCCTCCAATATTCTTTTACGGCAAAGATCATGGAGGAATGACTTGAAAGTTACGCATTCCATCCCTGACTGTCAACAAACCACATTCTATCTTGGTTGATGTGGGATGCAAATAAGAGCTACCACACCAGTCCAAGAACCGTCCGTTCAGTTGCTAAGCAGAAATGCTGAGGGTTTTTAAGCTGGAATGGATAATTTTAAGGGAGCTGGTACTTGAGAGACCGCCTGCTGCCAATTACCTCCCAAAGACGCATTAGATCACACAGATTAGGCCTCCTCCGGGTTCCGTCTACTAGCCAATGTCATCTGGCTACTACCCAGGGGAGGGCCTTCTCTGTGGCAGCTCCGGCCCTTTGGAACGAGCTCCCCGCAGAGATTCGGACCCTCACCTCTCTCCAGGCCTCCCGAAAAGCCGTTAAAACCTGGCTGTGTCGGCAGGCCTGGGGCTGATGAGTTCCCTTCCCCTCTCGAATCGTGTGGCTGTTGGTTGTTTTAAATTCCCTGAACTTTTTGTTGTAGTTCTTGTGTTTCCCTTCCCCTCCTTTGGGTTTGTGCGCCGCCTTGAGTCCCGCCGGGAATAGGGCGGCATATAAATAAAATGAACCTCGAACCTGGTTACTGTCCCCTATGCCCATGAATGGATGAGACTGCTTTCAGCTTGCCTCTCACCACCCCAAAGGTGACTGATACTTGCGTTGCCTTGACACACTTTCAAAATTCCACACAACAAGTCTCACTGCGCACCACAGCAGAGGCCAAAATCTCTTATCCTCTGCTGCCTATCTTAGTCGGAGGACACCATTTGGTCTGAGTGGAGAGTCAGAAGGTAAATTCAGTTCAAAGTTTGAAATATAGAATTAATGGGGAAATGAACCAAGAACAGCATGCAAGAGGCCGCTCGCGTATTCCATGCATACTTTGTATGCATGCAGAGCCCAGAGTCTCTCTCAAGTGGCCTAGTCCTCATCGCCAGGGACCTCATCCACCCGGGGCTTCAGCATCACTACTTATGAGGTCTCACAGACAAGCCCATCCAGAGTGCTCCACTTACCGCGCTGGATTTGAGCTCATCTCCATTTTCCTCCTCTGATTCTAGTGCAACAGGTAAGGATTTCTGTGGTGGAGAGCAAGTTAAGTCCCACCTCAACAGCCGGGGTTCACCTTTATCCCCGAACCTCAGGCTCTCTAGTTTCTGCACTGCTGGCTCACCAGAAGATGCTGGCCGGAAGTTCTCCTTGTTCTGGGAGGATGACCTCAGCCTCTGGACGCCAAAGCCCCGCTCTTCCCCAGGGTGCTGTTCTTCAGCCAGGTTCTTGCTCAGGCCCATTTTGCCGTGATGCCTTTTTTGGGACTGCATCTCTTGCATGTAAGAGTCCATCCTCATGAGGGGCTTCATCTCCATCTCGTAATTGCTCAGCTTCTCCTCATCCAGCTCCGAGAGCTTGTTGCTCCCCGAGCCGTGGTGGTGCGGGCGGTGATAAGTCCACGAAACCATGGTCGGAGGGTCTGCCCACCGCTCCCGTGGTTTGTGATTGGCGGTACCATGCTTGGGCCCACCACCACCACTCCGGCCTCGAGGGTCTTCCAATTGGCCGCTGCGCAAGACCCCGCCTCTTATCCCATGAGGCCCACCCTCCTTGTCTTCGCCCCAGCTGTTAGGCCTCATGAACTCCCTACCGCGTCCTTCCAACAGCATCTGGATCTCCCCACCCCGCTCCTCGTCCACAGAGACCTGTCTGGTGAAGTGGGCATTCTTGTTCCGACAGGAAGGACCCAGAGGTGGGGATGAGGAGGGGCTGGCAGGAAAGCTTTGGAGAGGGCTGTCGTCCGGCGTGAGGTCCGAAAGTGTCGTTCCTTTTCTGTAGAGTTCCGGGCTTTCCTGCTGAAGGGGAGTCCCAGTGGACAGGACCTCAATCTCATCGCTTGAATGCTGGTGCTTTGGCCTCTGACACTCAAGCCCTAGAAGGTGAAGAAGGAGCAGAAGGTGAACAAGGAGCAGAAGATGTCTATGGAGATCCCCAGTCCTCCCGGCCATGGCTGTCTCCAAGGTGCTTTTTCAAGAGGCAACTGGACTCCGTTTTCCTCTTTGAAGATGTTTCGCTTCTCGCCCAAGAAGCTCCTTCAGCTCTGAGCTGAAGAAGCTTCTTGGACGAGAAGCGAAACGCTTTCAAAGAAAAACCAGAAAGTCCAGTTGCCTCTTGAAAAAAAGCCCCCTTGAACAATAATGAGAAAATGAGCAACAAGGTGGTCCTTTCATAAGGACCCCCTTCCTGTTATCAGTTCAGGGGGAGGCAGGAGAATGCCTGCCCATCTTCTATGTCAAGCAGAGATCTTAGTGACTGGTGACAAGAGAGGCTAACCTCTTGTACAAAACAAAGCTAAGTGTCTGGAGGTCCCTTCAAGACTGCCAGTTTAATGGCCTCACTCGTTTTCATGAAACCTCTCTCTCTCTCACCAAAGGATTCCCTGAAGACATTGCACAATCCTCACTGTATTTCTCCAGGCAGGGAAGGGGGGAATCCAGTCTTAATAGTCGTATCTTTATAAAAAACATAGACTCTTGAGTTTAGCTCTCAGCCCTTGGTTAAGAGTTCTTTTAGTACCAGTAAGAAAATAAGTTTGCCACGGCTGTCTTCTAGGATTTGAATATTTACTTTCTGGCCTGCAGTCACTTCTGGATATGCTCCTGGTTTTCTTTCCAAAAATCAACCAGGTCCAACCGTGCCTATTTTTTTCCAAAATTACTTAAGGTCCTGTAAGGGGGTACTACCACCTTCTGCACGGCAATACATTGGTTAGGACCAATCAAAACTTCACAAAGGGATCTGTATGCTTTCTCCAGAACTTTCTCTAGGAAATAAACGAATAAGCAATTAAAGTAACATTTCTGCCACATTCTTCAAATCGTCTTGGCAAATAAATGGGGGGAAGCGACGTTTACTAAAAAGAAAAATAAGTGGGAAAAGAAAATGTTGAAAATGTTAAGTACTTGGAAGGTTGGCAGACCACTAAAACGTGATGAAGACGACTAAAAAAGACACTCATACCCATTTTTTTGACTCCTTTGTGTATAGGTAGGATAGAGTGGTGCGTGGCCTAGAGGTGGCGCTCTCGCCTCACAAGTAGGAGGCTGTGAGTTTGATCCTAGGTAGCGGCAGATACTTCTCTCTCTGGGCACAATGAGAAAATATCTGCTGCAAACTCCACATTGGTGACGGGAAGGGCATCCGGCCAGTGAACACTTGGCTCCATTCAGTTGCCCCAACTCCAGCCCGATACAAGGGATTATGGGGGTCATTCAAAGACAAAGAAAAAAAAATCATCTGTAGGAAGGGTAGCGCTTGGTATACATTTCCAGTGAAGATCAAAAGAGTTGGGTAACGTTTTTTTCCAACTAAGAACTTGTATTCAGAGGAATTGTGACCTACACTCACTTCACGAGACCCACCATCAAAAACAGGCAGCTTTTCAGCCTTGTCAACCCCAACCAGGATCCTGACTTTTCTGACCTTTAGCCGGCGGTTGCTCCTGAATACAACCTTCAAAAATTCAAATTCCAATGCTTGTATTTGTAGTTTGAGGAATAAATCCCTTCCATCAGAGAACCAGCCCCGTTTGCAAGCAAACTCCCACGAGCAAAGCTTGTTTGGGTAGATTATGCACATATGTACAATCCACACCCACAGCTCTCACCACAATGCGAAATGACTTGTCAAAGCCTCAATAGCCCAAAAGGGAGAGAGATAATAAAGAACCCTGGATTAAAACTACTTAAATCTTTCCTTTTTCACTAAGTTAGCAAAAGCCTTCAGCTCAGGGCAAAGACGAGCATTGTTTTGTTGTGGCAAACGCGTACTAATTAGTGGGTTACTTAAAGAAGGCAGCTGACATCTTTTCTCCCATCCTATTTTTGGCCCTGCCCAAGAAGACAGATACAAAAAGAGCACAGAGCTAAGGCAGGCCCTTCTGCCAAAAGACTCCGCAGATCCCTCTTCCTGGCTCTCTGCAGGGCTGCTAAGACCCTTTGGGGTTAGGTAGGTCTCCAAACGCTGTTTATTCGAGCTTTGCGGTGACTTGGGCTGCGGTTTCTGACGTGGGCTGTTCCGTTCCAAAGGAATGAATTTTGCACCGTTATTTCAGGTTCTCTTTTTGTTGGTTTGTGTATTAATGTTCATGATTTTCAACCCCGCACAAGCCAGAAAATTAGGCTGTATATAAATGGGCAATTACTAATGAATCACATCAGATCCACTAGATTCCTTTGTGCTTTCAGCAGTGGCTGGGCTTCAGCCTCATCTATCGTGCTGCTCCAATGATTATCACTGGGGAGATGTACCCCGTTCTTGAAGAGAAAAGAGGAGAGGAGAGGAGAGAAGAGAAGGAGAAGGAAGGAGGCAGGAAGGAAGGAAAGAGGAGAGAAGTGAAAAGAAGAGAAGGAAAAGGAAGGAGGGAAGGAAAGAGACGTGAAGAGAAGGAGAAGGAATGAGGCAGGAGGGAAGGAAAGAGAAGAGAAGAGAAGGAGAAGGGGAAGGAAGGAGGCAGGAAGGAAGGAAAGAAGGGAGAAGTGAAGAGAAGGAGAAGGAGAAGGAAGGAGGCAGGAGGGAAGGAAAGAGGAGAGAAGAGAAGAGAAGGAGAAGGAAGGAGGCAGGAAGGAAGGAAAGAAGAGAAAAGTGAAGAGAAGGAGAAGGAGAAGGAAGGAGGCAGGAAGGAAGGAAAGAAGGGAGAAGTGAAGAGAAGGAGAAGGAGAAGGAAGGAGGCAGGAGGGAAGGAAAGAGGAGAGAAGAGAAGAGAAGGAGAAGGAAGGAGGCAGGAAGGAAGGAAAGAAGAGAAAAGTGAAGAGAAGGAGAAGGAGAAGGAAGGAGGCAGGAAGGAAGGAAAGAAGGGAGAAGTGAAGAGAAGGAGAAGGAGAAGGAAGGAGGCAGGAGGGAAGGAAAGAGGAGAGAAGAGAAGAGAAGGAGAAGGAAGGAGGCAGGAAGGAAGGAAAGAAGAGAAAAGTGAAGAGAAGGAGAAGGAGAAGGAAGGAGACAGGAAGGAAGGAAAGAGGAGAGAAGAGAAGAGAAGGAGAAGGAAGGAGGCAGGAAGGAAAGAAAGAGAAGAGAAGAGAAGGAGAAGGGGAAGGAAGGAGGCAGGAAGGAAGGAAAGAAGAGAAAAGTGAAGAGAAGGAGAAGGAAGGAGGCAGGAGGGAAGGAAAGAAGGGAGAAGTGAAGAGAAGGAGAAGGAAGGAGGCAGGAAGGAAGGAAAGAGGAGAGAAGTGAAGAGAAGGAGAAGGAAGGAGGCAGGAAGGAAGGAAAGAAGGGAGAAGAGAAGAGAAGGAGAAGGGGAAGGAAGGAGGCAGGAAGGAAGGAAAGAAGAGAAAAGTGAAGAGAAGGAGAAGGAAGGAGGCAGGAGGGAAGGAAAGAGGAGAGGAGAGAAGAAGAAGAAAAGGCAGTCAAAGGGAATCAAGATGTTTCTCCATTTCTCCAAAGGGAGAAACAAGAAGGGGTCCACAAAACATGGCTTGCTCCCTGCTGTGGGAATACAGCCCTGCCTGCCTAGCCTAGATGTAGAGTCGAGAGAAAAGAAGCTGAGTCCAGGGTTCTGCAGAGGTTCTTCCGGGCTGTACTGACCGTTTTCTCGGTGCTGGAAGGAAGGTGAAAAGTCTTTGGCAGTGATCCTAGCAACCCGCACTTCCTCCTGAGATTTCTGTGCTGCTGTCACGGCGGCATCGGCCTTCGCTCGCGAATGGGAGGTCCTGTGGGAGACGGGAAGACAAAGGTATGAACGGTTAGGGTGCCTGGCTTGGGCAAAGGAGCAGGCGATGTCTGAACAGGGGAAAGAGGAAGCCCAAAAGGAAGACAATGGGCAGAAAGGAAAACACACACATTGTTGGGACTTCCTTGGCAAAAATCACAGCGAAGAAATGTACTTAGGCCTGTGTACAGGTGGAGTTACAGTTTCCAGCACAAATCAGATCACGATACTTTCCCAGCCAATTTTATTGTCAAGAACCTAAGTTAATGATAATATAGAATCAACGACGAGAAGCTTTCCAAATTTCACCCAAAGAACAGAAGAGGCGTGGTGGGCTCGGCAGATTTGAAGGGATTGGATCAAAGCCAATGGCTGGAATCAGGAAAAAAATGGAATAATGTAAATCACCCATCAGCAGATGAGGGGAGGAAAAAAGAAACAGGTGACAAGATCCCAATGCAAATGTTTGAATCACGACTGTTATGAAAACAGTTCAAAATTTAACAAACTAGAGACACTCAAAAAGCTGGACAATCATCTTTCATTTGAGCTTTAACTCCTCTGTTGTTAGGCTAACTCTAAACAGATTGTATCATTCCTCGCTTTTTCAGTCATAAACTATCTGGAATTTCTTAGTCCCGTATTTATTTTGAATATAGACAATCCATCTTCTCCACTCCGGTTTATATCTCTCATTTGAATGGTCCTTGAGATATGCTGATATTTTAGCCATCTCTGCTAAGCTTGTTACTTTTAATGTCCATTCCTGAATAGTAGGCAAATCTTCCTTCTTCCAGTATTGCGCCACCAACAGTCTTGCTGCCGTTATTAAGTACAAAATCAAGTTAGTCTCTATAACAGTACAATCAGTAGTTATACCTAACAGAAATAAAAAAATATGGAACGCTTCACGAATTTGCGTGTCATACTAATTTTTTTAAAGTTTATTTTAGAACATCTTTGTTAAAGATTTATACCCTGTATTTGTTCTGGGAAGTCAGGGGGGGGGGAAGGTTGGGGGGGGTTGGGTTCAGGTGGGGAGGGTGGGGGAGGGGAGGTAAATATTTGTAAAGGCCTTTTTAAAAAAATTCCAATAAAAAAAAAAGCTGGACAATATTTGATTTTAAGGCTACGGCTGCTGGATGGAGGGTAGGAGGACAGGCATGTATGTAGTTTGCCAAATTTACACCGTCAGCCATCAACCTCTCTGGCTAGTTCAGCCCCCAGCCCCTATCTTGACCTTCCGGTCAAGTCCCATGGGTCAATGCTGAAACTCAATTGCAGGAAGGCATCTAGAAGAGTGGTCTAAGAGTTGAGTTGAGTTGAGTTTATTGATCTTGTATGCCGCCCACTCCTGAAGGACTCCAGGCGGCTTACAATAAACAAGGGAAGGGGATAAATAAACAAAACAACACTTTAAAATATACAACATTCACAGTTACCGTGGGGCTGGATATTTCACAAGCCCCCCCCGGTCTGCTGGAGCAGCCAGGACTTGGTGGCTTTGCGGAAGGCCGGGAGGGTAGTAAGGGTCCGGATCTCCACGGGGAGCTCGTTCCAAAGGGCTGGAGCTGCAACAGAGAAGGCCCTCCCCCTGGGAAGTCACCAGCTGACATTGGCTGCCGTTAGAGGTGGAGAATAAGGCTGCTCTCCTTCAACCTGGCACATACCCCCGTTTTTCTACCCGCAGCAGTTTCTGTAGCCACGAGAGAACGTCTAGGGCTGCAGTCTCCCCTTATGCTCCAAAACACCACTGGCCCGGTCCCACATCAGGTGTCGCACATGTGGGTTTTTTTCTCTGGATGTACAAATCATCCCCCACGGATGAAAATCAGCATCGCATAAAATTCATACTGGTTCCATTATCCTTCCCGTACTACAGCTGGATGATCCTTCCCAAGGCAAATTATATAACATATGCCTGCAGGCTAAAATTAATTTGTTTTCACTTGTGATGCATCAGTAGCAACATGATTCTTTCTCTTCCAGGTAAAAACACACTGGCACCAGAGCCAAACGGTTGGAGGCCATTAAGCAGGTGGCCTGCTCGATTCTACAGGAAGTCCTTCTTGAGTGACTGTCCCATTCAGGTAGGACAGTGATATAAAAGCCAGCCGGTGGATATTTGTGGTGGGAAAGGAATGGAGCTGATGATGGCTGGACCACCCTCAACTAACAATCCTGTTCCTGCTTCATGTAAACGTCATTTTGCAAAAGGAACACATTAGTTTCTCAACCTTGGGGACTTTAAGATGGGGGGGACTTCAACTCCCAGAATTCCCCAGCCAAAGTGGGCCACTGGAATCAATCTTGGCTTTTGATGTCTGAAAGGTGCTTTTTGAAAAGACAACTGGACATTTTTTATATTTTTCTTTGAAAACGTTCTGCTTCACCTCCAAGAAGCTTCTCCAGTTCTGGATGGGCGGCTTCTTCAGCTTCTTGGAGGAGAAGCAAAACATTTCCAAAGGAAAACCAAAATCAAAAAAGTCCAGCTGCCTTTTGGAAAAGCACCTTTGGGATAACCATGGCTGGGAGGACCGAGAATCTCCACAGGCGTTCTGCTCTCGATGCAGCTTCAGATGAAAACCCAAAGGTTTTTGGACCTTCTGGTTCTTCTTTGAAACCAGAATCGGAACCAGGATGATTGAGAATCTCCACAGACCTTCAGAGGAAAAGGCCATCATCAGGCAGAAGAGCCTCCCACGGTATCTTTGTGGTCCAACCTTTGGTGGGCCAATCTGGGCAGACCTTCCCCTTGGAAGGATCTCCGTGTAATAGCCAGGCGGTTACCATAGAGATGGGACAGAAGAGGCCACAGGTGCAGAAACTCCTGCTAGAGCTGAAGGCACAAAACCTTCTCTTTTTCCTAGAGAGCTCTCTTGGAAACAAAGGCACCGAAGGCAAGAAGGGAGGGAGTGGGGGAGGTTTCACCTCCAAATTTAGACTGAGCCACTGTGGGCTGTTTGAAGGCACAGCATCTGGGTGCTGAGGAGGAAGGATGGAGAGGCAAAGCAGGCTTGAGATCAGAGAGAGCCATGGGGAGGGTTGCTCCCCCAAAGGAGCAAGAGGCAAGAGGAGGGTCCACCCAAAGGGGATCGGCTTCTCTGCACAACCGTCAGCCCGTTCAGGATCAGAACCCGGGCCCTCCTGTCCAGCTTCAGGGCCATCGTTTCTGGCTCTCTCTGGGTGGAAGCAATCCATGGAGAAAGAAAGAGAGCTTGATCATCCTGGCCTTTGGTGCAAGGAGACTGGCGGGAGATGAATTATTCAGTGCCACTGCAGATGTTGGCTTCTGCCTGCAGACTTAAGGAGCCATCCGTTCAGGAGGAGGAAAAATGCAAGAAGGGAGGCTGCCCTGTTTGACTGGGATCCATGGAGGGGGGGGGTGGAGGCAAAGGAAGGAGGAAGCAGCTGTTGGTTCCTATGGCCTTGCGTGGGAAATGTTAGGCCTGCAGCCATCTTTCCTTTTGGGTCTCTGTCCTGCCACACTTTCTGTTATTCTACTATGCATTTTCTATTGTGGGAAAATGGGAGGGGAGATTGTATGGAGTGAGATGCGATGTAGCCATAACAACATTCTTCCTAGAAAGCCAAGGTCATCCTTTGTCTCTGCACCTCTGCACCTGACCGGAACTGGATGGGTGGAAGCTGCCAGCATGGCAGTGGGAGATTGGACCATGGGATGGACTTGTGGGTGTGGGGGGGGGGGGGGCAAGATCTTGAACTTTCAACTGGGTGGGGAAAACCGGGAAGCTTTTAGATTCGGGTTTCCCCAGATGTGCCAACGTGGCTCTCTTAATAAATTGGAATTTTGAGCAATACTTTGCCTTGGACTCTAATTTACTTTTGGATGCTATTTGGAACCCTGACATTAACCCGAATCTTCAGAGCCCCCTTTTTACATTCTGTGATTCAGAATTGTTAGCCTCTCTACCCTTAACTCTTGGGCCATAGAGTATGGTTTGGTGGTTCAGAAGGCCTTTCAAATCATAGTCCTTTTCACAATGGATTGTTGAATATGCCACAACTATCTGAACTTGCACAATATTAAACTGGAAAGTAATGCAACACCCTTACAAAGAGCTAGATTCACGAAGGCTACTACGCCATGTATTAATCTTATTTTCTCGACCAGGAATAGATCACCTGGAAGCGCATCGTATGTTCCCTGGCCAACAATAGTTGGCTGGTTCACCTACAAGACAATGACATGGACCATGAAATACAAACCAGGTTAACTAGGTTTTAAGTATCACATGGAGTCGAAAGTCAACAAGTCATGATCAAGATTTGTGTGGCAACTGCAACCAAAGTTGAGTTCAGCCATGATTTGTTGACTTTTTGACAATCAATGCCAAAAGGAAGCAACATTAGAAGATACGGCATTAGTTATGAACCAGGTAAGTGACTCTCACTGCTCACTGTAAATACATGTCAGGAAAGGGGGGGGGGGGGAAGAATTGAAATAATATTCTAAAATTGTAGGCATTAGAACTTCCTGCCCTGAGGATGCTCCAGCTGCATAATTATGAGGGGGGGGGGCCTTTGGGAAATCAGAAACCAGAGATTTCCATCCATACAGTTCAGTTTCCACCTTCTCAAGACCGCCACTGTCTGGTAAGTTTCCCCCCCCCCCCGCCATCTTTGAAATTCCACCTTTAACTACATCTATGACCTCATCCGATTCGCAGCAGCTTGCCATCAGCACCTAATCAATAATTTATTAAACTAGTAATCAAATATCAGGTTGTGGAAGTAAACCATTAGCCAGCGCCATTAACTTTCTGTAGACAATTTCCAAATCTCGTCTATCGTTACCACTGTGCTATTATTCCCTGCTCGCTCCCTGGAACGAGGATCTTAGCCGGATCTCTAATTGGGAAAGGAAAAGCAGCTAATGCAACCTCTGGCATGACACAAACATCTGCTCTGGCACTCTGAAACCAGACAGGGAAGCCAGTGTCCTGAATTACAAACAGCCAAGGCCTGGCTTCTTGGCTGACAATTGACTCGTCTTAATTGATGCTTTGGAGGAAGGCTGGAGAGCATGCAAAGGCGGCTCAGATGCGAGATGGCTCTTTCAGAAGAAGATGCTCCCAGATAGCCAGAGACTGTTCTCTCCCATCTTTACCAGAATCTATCTCCTAGTAGTACCTGTAATATCAGCTGTAACGATCCACTTGCGGAACTCACTCTGGTGCAAGATGGAAGGATTCTCCTCCAACCTAGGCTAGGCAAATCTATGGGGATGAAGACAGGGACAGGGGACGTCAGAAGTAGCCCCTTTCTCAGTAGCAGTTCTTGGGGGACATGCTGGGCGCCACTGCTGCTCCTGGGCATCTAGGAAGTTGCCGTGGTGAACAGTCTGGTTCTGAGTGGCAGGAGGCGAGGGACTTTGGCGGGGTCTGGTTATCATGTTCCATCATGGAGGCTTCTCACTGCAAGTATGGTGATGCTGTCATAGGGCAGTTTGGATCTGGGGTGCTTCAAGTTGGTCCAGAATCTTCTGGTCTCTCAGAGCATCCATGCCATTCAAAGGGGACTTTCCCTTAGGACATAATGGGTTCTTCTCAATACTCCATCAATGGGATGGCAGTCCCTTTCTTTTTGACCGACGTGTATTTCCTGCTCATTCATGAAATCAGAATAGATCGAATACATGCCTTATCTTCCATCACAGTGGATGAAAGAAATGGAGTTTGTGCTTGTTTGATTAGCTTACACCAGTGCTTTTCAACCTGAGCAGAAGTTCACACTCCTTAAAAGTTGTCAAGGTTGAGAAACTTGGGTGAAGATGGTTGTATCTTTTCTTGAAGGTGAAATTAAATATGAATTAAAGGAGATGATGTATGTAACGCAGGGAAAAGGTGTGTGGGGCTATGCTGCAAATTCTTTTTTGACTTTCAACTCAGGATGAGTCACCTGTATGTGCTCAGCATAAGACGAAGCAACATTTAGGGGACATGGAGTGATGGGGGAACATCACTCCATCTCCATCTGAAAGGCAACATGGCATCTGTCTAGGTACCTTCCGTCACAGTGCATGAAAAATATGTGCCCAAATGCGTTTCTTTTGGGCACATTTTTAATCCCAGCCTGAGAGCCTTAAGAGGGGCATCAGGATGAGTTAAGAAACAGACTCCATATGCAACTTTTTCCCAAGGTGCACTTTGGGTGGTCTCTAGTCACATCTGTTAGGCCCAAATGTATGTTCATATCCTAGTGGCGCTCCTCCGAAGCACATGTTCACCAGGAGACGTAAGTGGGCTTCAGAACCCAAGGAGCTGCTTTTGGGTTATTTCGCGATGACAGCTCTGCATACAAAACCCGTGTACCAAATATGTCTATACTGGTTATTTACAGATTGCAACTTAATTAACATCTGGAGAGGGACTTGCATTTCCCACCATCTGTCACTTCTAATGAAACACTATCAAGGGCATCAAAGAAATGACTGATTAAGACAAGGCAGGCAGGAAAAATTATGCACAGGAAATGTCTGGAGGGGCAGGAAATCAAGCCACTGAGGGTGCATCTGCAAGGGCTATCTTTTTCATCTCCACTCGCCTTTTACACAATATCAGATGCTAACAAGGAGAGGCTCGTGAATTAAATCAAGCTGGGAAGATCTTTCTCTGGATCTGCCGCTTTCTTTCCCATTGTTACATCCCGGGCGTGGACTGGAGCAACACGTTTTATAGAGCTATTGCGGAAAAGAGATTGGCAGTAACGGATGCTTGGGACCGAGAACAACTGACATGTGACTCCTGAGAAAAATACATCTACCATCCCACCCTGTGCCAACTTTTATGCAAAACTCATCCTACTTGGGTTGTATGGTCCAAAATACTTCAAAGACTCCAAATATATTGGAAACTTCTTTCACTACCAGATCTTTAGCTCCCTAACCCAAGACCACCAACACGCCAAGTCTTACTTCTCTTTGGTTCTCTGTGTTATGTGACTTACAACAATGACTTATAGCTTAGCAAGTCAAGTACACCCAGCCAACTGCAGTTTCGTTAATAAACTATAGCTAAACAAGTCTTGCAAGGAGGGGTGGGTGGTCATTCTCTATGAAGCCCGTCATGGCACAGGTCTGGATATCCGTGGGGCCATTTGTCTCCAAGGGTTTCTCCTCACCCAAACAATATCTGACAGGGTTGATGTTGGAGAAGAAGCTGAACTAGGAGGACAGAAAATCATTGCTACCTCTCTTGAAGAGCCCCATCATGGCTGTTCTTTACGCCGAAGACCTCCCCCCCCCCATAATGAAGATGATGGTCTGAACCTCTACCTGACTTTGTAGACATGTTTCTGTCCTCTTGTTTCAGTTTCTTCTCCTGGTGGTAGAAGGAAATTTTGAGACGTGGAGCACACCAACCCTGTCAGATATGGTTGGGGGAACAGAGACACTTGGGGACAGATGGTCCCAAGATGGATATGCAGCCCTGTGCCATGAAGGGATTTATAGATAATGACCAGCAGCCTCTTATAACATTTTAGGAGTCTAGTCTCCATTATCTTTTTTTCCCCCCAAATGGACAGCTGGACCTTCTGCTCCTCAGTAACTAGTGAATGGTCACAGCCTGGCATGAAGGGCGAATCGGGTCGTGATTTATTAGCCTGAATCAATAGCAATAGCAATAGCAGTTAGACATATACCGCTTCATAGGGCTTCCAGCCCCTCTCTAAGCGGTTTACAGAGTCAGCATATCGCCCCCACAGTCTGGGTCCTCATTTCACCCACCTCGGAAGGATGGAAGGCTGAGTCAACCTTGAGCCGGTGAGATTAGAACCCCCGAAGTGCAGATAGCAGTCAGCTGAAGTGGCCTGCAGTACTGCACTCTAACCACTGCGCCACCTTGGCTCTATGGGAATCACCCATAGAGCCCTGGGCCTGTGAAGGCACGCAAGAGGGAGTCCTTCGGGATTGGGCGGCATATAAATATATTTAATAAATAAAAAAATAAATAAAAGTTCAGCCAAGGTTTTCCATATCATGAGCAATTCTGTATCACTGTTTGTTGCATCTGGAGGCCCCGCAGTTTGGAGTGTTGTTGGGTGAATCTGACATGGGCAGATTCTGAAATAATTTGATTAGGATTTAGTCATCTCCTGGCTCTGATGCTTCCCAAATGTTCAAATACAGCTTGGCAAAACAGATCAAAATACCCTTTTCTTTAAAAAGAAAGGTTTGAGGGAACATAGAGTGAAAATATGTTTCTAAATCTTTACTTAAATCCATTTTGTACCCCGTTTCCCCCCCCCTCCTCCAAACAACAAAATATCAGTAGAAGCAAACTGGGCTGGGCCCTCTAAGCTAGTGTTTGTCAACAGCACCAGCTTTAAGATGGGTGGACTTCAAGTCCCATCTGGCTGGGCAATTCTGGGACTTGAAGTCCATCCATCTTAAAGTTGTTGAGGCTGAGAAACATTGTTCAGGGCTCCCAACCTTTTCTATACCCCGCAACCCTAGAACGCTTCTGATATATTCTCACACCCCTTACAAAAGTAAATAATTATATGCCTGTAATTGTCCATATAGGCTATAATTTTGAAATTTCTAAACCCAAGTTTTTGTACCCTCTGGAACATCATCTTGCACCCCTGGCCCTAGAATCTAGATCGACACACACACAACAGCTCACGGACAGGCTGTTTTGCCCATCCCTCCAAAGGGTGAAAAAAACCTTTAAACTCAACCGAGTGGGAACCCTTTGAGTAGGTTGGAACCCACGAAAGACCTCGGGCATCATGTGCCCTGCCTCGTCGAACGCATGTCTCGTTGAACCCAGTGGGCTGCCAAGCGTCGCATGATGCCACCTTGACAAGCCACAACATTACAAGGGTAATCAAAGGGATTGGCGTTCATTGTCTAGCTAAGCCGGGGCTGAGGGCAAAGCCTTTAATTATCTGGATTACCGAAGAATCCAGGGCCAGCTATCCTTTCCTCCCGCTGCAGAGCACGTTCAGTATAACCTAAAGTAGAATCAGACACAGCCTGCTTTTCGGAAGGCCAACCTCCTCAGGAAGGAGCAACGCTTGTACAGAGGCTGCTTCCGGGGATGGCGCCCCTCATTAAGGCAGCCAGTGATTAGAACAAACTCTTTCTGGCTTTAGACACTAAAATCAGGTGCGAAGAGTCAACGGCCCAACAGGCCTTGCTGGAAAGCAACTTTCTGCCTGCCAAATGGAGGTCCTGGAATTGTCTTTCAGCCACATCTGAAAAGTCTCCACTCCCAAATTTTGCCCTAAAGGAACCTTTCCTCAAAGGAGCACCTGAGGTGGATGCAGGCACCCCAGAATTTCCTGAAGCTGTTTCCAAAACCTATTTGGAAGGTGCCCCATTTATAATACTTCCAGAGGGAGGGAGAGAAGGAAGGAAGGAAGGAAGGAAGGAAGGAAGGGAGGGAGGAGAGAGAAACACAGAAATGCACATGATTCTACCAAGTTGCCTGAAAAGAAGGAACTTGAGGGGACGAATAGAGCTCTTCTTCTCTTTCAAATGGCAGGAAAACTAGTTTACTGTCTCTGGTTTTTGGACAGTAAAAGCAGCAGCAGGAGGAGGACAAAGAGGAAGGAGGAAAGAAGAGGAGGAAGGGGAAATGATTTAGGCAGCCCAAAGGCAGCTCTGGAATCCAAATGCATTTGCACCAGACGGATCTTTGCCTGGTTTCATGTGAGCCATCCGCCTTAAGCGCTATATCCAGTCATGATTAGCTCTTCCATCTTTCCGGGGGTTTCCCCCCCCTCCCCTCCAAATTAATCTCTTTTGGAAATATATCACGGTGTTATTAAGAAGTTTGATAATCGCAGGGCGCATTACGTCCACCATGATTTAGTTCACCTTTCTGGATTTATGTGAAATATGGAACCATAAATCAGGCATTTGGATGACCTCACCTCACCGCATACCCTGAGCTAAAAGGCGCCTGTGCGAAGTTCATTAATAGTCCCTATTTTCATATTGTTAGCGTATTTATTTTAACATTTGTATGCATATGCACAGAATTTCAGAATTAGGTGATGGTGGTGATGATGATGATGATGATGTCCATGGATGTCTACCCATTTTATAGAGCAACTTTCTGAAAATTCCCTAAGGAGCAACATGTGTTGCAAAGGATTCCAGGTGTTTGCAGTTAAAACATCTGCAGAATGCCAGGTTGGGGGAAATTCCTAGAAATGCTAGTTGACTCTGGAGGCTCACACCCCCAAAACAAATGAAGGGCCCTCCTGATTTAAACCAACAAAAATATCTGAGCCTGATCCTTGACGGGGGGGGGGGGGCTGCCTCTCCTTCTCCTCGGAGGAAGCCGCTTTCTCCACCACCCAGGGGCCACACGGTCCTTCCTCCCTGCAATCAAACTGGCAGGATTAGTAGCTGAGCAGCCTCGTCTGTGGCAAGCTGGGCGTGGGGTGGATGGGGGCTGAGACAGCAGGAAAGATGCCTGGCAGAGAGGCGGGAGGAGGAGGAGGAGGAACAATAGGAGGAGGATTGCTGGAGGAGGAGGAGGAGGAGGAAGAGAAGCAACAAGAGAAGGTTTGCTGGAAGAGGAGGAGGAAGAGAAGAGAAGGAAAAGAAGCAATGAGAAATTGCTGGAGGAGGAGGAGGAGGAGGAGGAGGAGGAGAGGAGCGGGGGAGGAGGAACAGGAGCAGGAGGTTTGTCCCAGATGTGTGTGTGTGAGGGGGGGGGGAAAGAATCCCATTTCTCCCTCTTGTACACGGCTGGCCCTTTCCCTTTCCCCGCCTTGACCTCCTTCGCTGAAAAAGGAGCGCCTCGCCAAAGATGAATCAGCGGAGCCTCTGCCTGCCTCCTTCCTGTCTCGCTACCCCGCCGCTCCACTTCTGCCGGCTTCCATCTGGCCTTGTTGTTGAAAAACACCCAGAGAGCGCAGGGACAGAACGTTCTGCGCCAAACGCTCCCTCCTTCGCCCCGCTTCCAACCTCTTTGGCTTTGGGGGACCCCCTGGCAGGGTGGACCCCCCGTACCCAGCACCCCAGGCCTCATTCCAGGGACCGGGGGGAGCGAATCCAATCGGCGAGAGGCTGCCCAGCCGTCACGTTTTTTTCTTCCCGACCAGGAGCTGAGGATGGGCAAACCCTGCAGAACTATTTTGGTATTCTGTAGCAGTGAACGAGGAGGGGGAGGGGGAGGAAGAGGAGGAGGAGGAGGAGGAGCTCCGCACAGGAGCCTCTCGGCAAGCAGAGCAATTTATTTCACTGGGTTAGGGGGGGATGGAGCCTTTTCCGGCCCTCTCCTCTGCTGTGCTTGTGTGCATTGAGAAAGGAGCCCACCCTGCTGTCCCCCCCAGGGGAGTGTCATCAGGGAACATCTGCCGCCTGGGAAGGTGTCCTTCCGCAGGTGTCCCATCTCCAACCTTTCTGCCTGTGGCAGCTTCGGAAACAACATTTCCCGGGGGTCTGCCGGAAAACCAAGGCTGCTCTGAGCTTCTTCTTCACCCACCATTGCAGGCCTTGGTCTCACCCTCTTTAGGGCGCCACAGACATTGGTCACCAAATGTGGCATCATGAAGACTTGTGGACTTCAACTCCCAGGATTCCCCCATGGCTGGCTGAAGAATTTGGGGGGGGGGTGTGTGTTTGAAGTCCACAAGTCTTAAAGACAGCAAAGACGGACAGATGGACGGACCTCTTCTGAGACCTTTCAGATGTAACACAACCAGGGATGCCCTCTTATCTATGTGCCGTTCGTAGAGTGGTTCTCCATTGTTATTTGTGTCTCGATTCAGTTCTCTTGGGGGTCGTCTGAATGTCCAGACTGGGCCAGGACAATGTCAGAGAGGCCCTTGTGAGGAAGCGGCCAGAGAGAAGGGTGCCAAAGTGAGCCTTGTGTTTCTGAAACACAACTCATTTGCAATGCTGGGAGATTTACCATGTTCTCTCGGGATTGACAATTCTCTCGGGATTTATTTATTTATTTGTCTTGTATGCCGCCCACTCCCGGAGGACTCCGGGCGGCTCACAAAAGACAAGGGAAAGGGGGGAAACGAGACAAAGACAACATATTAAAAACAAAACCAACATTCACAATTTCCGTGGAGGTAGATGCTTCTCAGCTCCCCCCCAGCCTGCTGGAACAGCCAGGACTTGGTGGCTTTGCGGAAGGCCGGGAGGGTAGTAAGGATCCGGATCTCAACAGGGAGATCGTTCCAGAGGGCTGGAGCTGCAACAGAGAAGGCTCTCCCCCGGGGAGTCACCAGCCAACATTGGCTGGCAGATGGAATCCGGAGGAGACCCAACCTGTGCGATCTAATTGGTCTGAGAGAGGTAATCGGCAGGAGGCGGTCTCTCAGGTACCCAGATCTGATGCCATGTAGGGCTTTATAGGTAGCGACCAGCACCTTGAAGCGGATTCGGAGACTAATAGGTAGCCAGTGCAGCTCGCGGAGGATAGGTGTAACGTGGGTGTACCTTGGTGCACCCACAATCGCTCGCGCGGCTGCATTCTGGACTAATTGGAGTCTTCGAACACTCTTCAAGGGCAGCCCCATGTAGAGTGCATTACAATAATCCAGACTTGAGGTCACAATTGACAAACAACACTTCTTATGCGCTCATCCCTTCAAGCGTTGGATGACGGCTATCATCCCATTTCAGTGCCTGCATTCATGGACACTCCCTCTCTCCTCTAAAATGGATCAAGGTGGGAACACCTGTCCTACTGTTTTCCCCCTGAAAAAACTCTCTCTAATCATCCCAATGGAGTCCTGAGCTTCTTCCTTGTGTGCAACTTCATAGAGATTCTGCCCAAACCGGAGCACGGACTTTAGTCTTAAGTCTTGCTCTAGGAAGAAGGCGTATCTACATTTATCCTCTGGTTGAGAGTATTTTTCTCTACCGCTGTTACCTGTAAAGGAGGTGTCCTTCTCTCTCAATCATTCAGCCCAGCGGCCTAGAATGAGAAGACCTTCAAATATGCTACCCGTTAATCCAAGCTCTGTGATGGCCAGGTAAGATTACACCAGGGGTCTCCAACCTTGGCAACTTTAAGCCTGGAGGACTTTTAACTCCCAGAATTGCTGGCTGGGGAATTCTGAGAGTTAAAGTCCCCCAGGCTTCAAGTTGCCAAGGTTGGAGACCCCTGGATTATGCAGAATCTGTTTGGTACACAGAGTGACACGGAAAGGTGAATCAATAAATAACATATAGAGACATCCCACTTCTTTTCTTACATTACTTATTCACACATCCCAAGGCTTTGACAACTGTCATGCATGATAATATGGCTATTAACGCCGCCACCTGTTAAGTGCTAACAGAAAGCCTTCCCTCCCCCCCAAAAAATGGGAATATTCAGTCGTCCATCTGTAAACCAGGCATGGCCATTCTGCCTCCTTCCATTAATATCCCTGACTGCATGGCTGAAATGGTTAGGTTAGGTTCATTTAGCTTGTATGCCGCCCTACTCCCGAGAGACTCAGGGCGGCTAACAATAAGAAGGGAAGGGGGTACAAAAATAAAAACAACAATTAAAAATTCAGCAACAGTCATAACATCGAATGGGGCTGGATAATTCAACAGCCCCAGGCCTGCCGGAACAGCCAGGTCTTAGTTGTTTTGCGGAAGGCCGGAAGGGTAGTAAGGGTCCGGATCTCAATGGGGAGATCGATCCAGAGGGCCAGAGCTGCAACAAAGAAGGCCCTCTCCCGGGGAGTCGCCAGCCGACATTGGCCGGCATATGGAATCCGGAGGAGGCCCAGTCTGTGGGATCTAATAGGTCTTTGGGAGGTGACTGGCAGGAGGCGGTCTCTCAGGTAACCAGGTCCGATACCATGTAGGGCTTTAAAAGTAATGACTAGCACCTTGAAGCGTGTCCGGAGACCAATGGGAAGCCAGTGCAGCTCGCGGAGGATAGGTGTAACATGGGTGTACCGAGGTGCACCCACAATCACTCGCGCGGCTGCATTCTGGACCAGCTGAAGTCTTCAAACACTCTTCAAGGGCAGCCCCAATGTTGTCAATGGCACAATTTCCCCACTGACTTGAGACAAGAAGTTAAATTAGTGGGGCTAAATCCGCTGTAGAATCTGCACTCCAAAACATCCTACTGTCATGCTTGCAAGCCATCTTTTCTCTTGGCACTTCAGGCCTGCCACACTTTCTACTGTGGGAAAATGGGAGGGGGGGGGATTAAATGGAGCTGGGTGATATGTAGCCATAACAACATTCTTCTTAGAAAGCCAAGGTCATCTTTTGTCTCTGCAACTGGCCGGAACTGGATAGGAGGAATCTGTCGTCGTGGCAGTGGAAGATTGGACCATGTGTTGGGGAAGGATCTTGAACTTTCAACTGGGAGGGAAAACTCGGAAGCTTTCAGATTCGGGTTTTCCCAGATGTGCCAACATGGCTCTCTTAATAAATTGGAACTTTGAGGAATCCTTTGCATCGGACTCTGATTTTATTTTGGATTCTATTTGTAAACCTGACATTAACCCGAATCTCCCTTATATTGGACGCTGTTTGGAACCCTGACACCTACAACGTTTTTTTTAAAAAAAGCTTAGGGGATGGAGCCCCATCTCTTTTATCTGCTCATGGGGCTTTCAGACCCTGAGAGGAGAAGCGGAGCCCCAATTTCTCCAGGCAGTGATGGAGCCTGGGCGATCTCAGTCCAAATCCTCCTGCATTCTTACAAAAATCCAAGTTTATGCTAAGCAATCTGCTCCCCGTCATTATGCTGAGCAAGAGAAAGAATTGCCTAAGAAGGAGCCTGGCCTGCACAATCCTTGCTCTGTGGAATTTGGCCCGTTGTGCCATTGAAAAGCACCGAGGGTAAAACCTTGGTTTTTAGTAGAGAGGAGTGGATTCAAGCAAAGGATACACCCAGCAGGCAGTTCTAACACAGACGGTGATTGTATCAAGGGAAAAAGAAGCCCCCCCCCCCCCCCAGCAAATTGTTCCTGGACGGTGATGGATTCCGAGCTCTGATTTAGAGGATGCCACTCAAGGAATTGCTGCTGTTCCCTTGTTTACTTTCCGTCTCCTAGCTGAGGAGAAGAGAAGCTATGATGATATGGCTTGCTGAATTCCATAACTGAGTTTGTTTGCAATAGACTGTCACAGAGGACTACGAAGCTTGCAAGTTGCACACAATGACCAACTCAGCAAAACAAAATCTACCTACAGCCTTCTCCAACTTACTGGAAGCAGAATTCCACCAGTTCTCCATCAGAATTATTCACAGGTGTTCAAAACTCAGATCCTATGGAGGATCTAAAGAATGGATTCCAAACTCAACGCCTTCAAAAACACTAACCACAAGAATGCATGTCTCCTCCTCCTCCTCCTCCTCCTCCTCCTCCTCCTCCTCCTCCTCCTCCTCTTTCTCCTTGCTCGTCAACCCCCAAGGCCATTGCCAAAGACCTACCTGGAAGCTGCAATCTCCGCTTTCTGCTTGGCGATGGTGGCTGCCCGCTCGGCTGCCTCCACGGCCCGGTCCACCTTCTCGCGGATCTTGCTGGCCCTCAAGGGGATGAGGTTCTTCCGTTTGCCGCTGACGAGAATGTTCTGCTTGTACTTCCCCTCTTCCTTGGTGCCGTCGGGGAAGGTCATGCAGCCGTAGCCGTGGCGCTTGTTGGTGGCCCACTCCCCTTCGTACTTGAGGCCATCGGAGCGCTGGCTGATGCCAAAGCCGGACCTCTTGTCGTTCTTCCACTCGCCCACGTAAATCTCCGTGGTGGTGGCGTCGATGTCATCCTCGATGACGGAGATCTCGGTCTCGGCTTCGCCCAGGCTGATGGTGGAATTGATATCGCTGGCGGTGGAGCTGACGGTGCTCATGCCCGCCTCGCTGCGGAAGGAACTCTGCTTGCTCCGCTGACTGGCTAGCGAGCTCTTGGACTCGGATTTGCGCAACTTGAGGCCGCTCAGCAGGGAACGCCGGAATATGCCCTTCTTCTTGCTCTTCAGGATCTCCGCGTCGCTGTGGGCCATCAAGACAAATCCCCCCCTTGAGACGGCGGGGCTCCCAGCCACGGCAGGGGACGCATCGGGGTGCAATGCCGTGCCGTTGGTGTGCTCGCTGCGCAAAGAGTTGATCGATGTTCTTAATGGCGACCGGATAACCGCAGCCATGCCGTATGGGACACTCTGCCGAACGCCGTAGCCCTGGCGCATGCCTCCGGCCCACTGGCCTTGGTATGTCCCTGCGAGCGAGAGGGGGGAAAGGAAAGGAAAGAGAGTCACAACCAAGCCTTCTCAGCCACACGGTCCTGTAGGACTGTGGGGTCACGGATCTATTCGCCCACAACCTTCACGACATTCCATTACATTGGAGCTCATGGTACATTTTAACTTAGATAGATAAACAGAGTTAGAAGGGACCTTGTAGGTCATCTAGTCCAACACCCCCCCCCGCCCATGCAGGAGACACTACACCATCCCTGACAAATGGCAGTCCAATCTCCCTTTGATGAAGCTCCCACAACTTCTGAAGGCAACTTGGGTTCCATGAGTTGATTGTTCTCACTGTCAGAAAATCTCTCCTCATTTCTATTTCAAAAGCAGCTTCTTCTTAAAACTAGCACGGATGGATGTTCCCTAGTTTGGGTGATGAAATGCCAGGAAAGCAACCAAGGACCCCTCAGCTGCCTTTTCTCCAGTTGCGGAGAAGAATTTTGTCCAAACTTCCATTTCTGGAAGGGCCTGCTGATTCCTTTTGCAGGCTGGGCGTGGGGGAGGGCAATTCGGCTCAGCAAGCGAAGCCAAAATAATTTGCCACTAGAACGTGGGATGAAGCTTTTGACAGGTGGCTGTGGGTGGGCGAGGAGGGAGGGGTTGTGCCAGGGCTCTGTTGCTGAAAACCCACCGCAGAGCACTTCCTGGCTAGTCCAGCAGGGGTCAGTACTCTGCACCTCCTAGCATCTGCTTACCAACAATATCTTAGAAGTTCTTCATCCTGTTTACATCCTCTTCGTCTCCAAGGAGCCCCTCAGCCCAGCTTACATAGATATTTCTGGCAGCCTTCCTGCAAATTCTGGATCAAGCCATGGCTTCTTTCCCCCCATGTGATTAGTCTCATCATCCGTGACTGCGGCCTAGGAGGCTGGTTTTCACCATGACCTCTCCCTGGGCTGAAGGGTCATGTGAGGGCTTGAACTTAGGGCTGCAAAAGCAGTCGGCCAGCAGTCCAGGAAGGATGAATCCAAAGGAACCTCGGCAGAGTTCTGGAAGGAGACGGGTCTTTTCGTTCAATCTCTCCGTTCACTGGCCTCTGCTGCTCAATACCCCAACCCATCAACCCAGTTGCCCTTGCTGATGCATTCTCTCCCTAACCTTAAGCTAAGAGTCACCACTCCCAAAAGCTCTGATCCAGCTTTTACTCATCTCACTTGCCCTTCCTTCCTTCCCTCCTTCCTTCCTTCCCTCCTTCCCCTTTCCTTTCCTTCTCTTCCTTCCTTTCCCTTTCCTTCCCCTTCCCTTCCTTCCTTCCTTTCCTTCCCTTTTCCTTCCTTCCTTTTCCTTTCCTTTCTTTTCCTTTCCTTCCCTCCTTCCCTCCATTCCCTTTCCTTCCCTTTTCCTTCCTTCCCTCCCTCCTTTCCTTTTCCTTTCCTTTTCCTTCCTTCCTTTTCCTTCCCTCCTTCCCTTTCCTTCCCTTTTCCTTCCTTCCCTCCCTCCTTTCCTTTTCCTTCCTTCCCTCCTTTCCACCCCTTCCCTTTTCCTTCCTTCCTTCCCTCCTTTCCCTTTCCTTCCCTTTTCCTTCCTTCCTTCCTTCCTTTTCCTTCCCTCCATTCCCTTTTCCTTCCTTCCCTCCCTCCTTTCCTTTTCCTTCCTTCCCTCCTTTCCATCCCTTCCCTTTTCCTTCCTTCCTTCCCTCCTTTCCATCCCTTCCCTTTTCCTTCCTTCCTTCCTTCCTTTTCCTTCCCTCCATTCCCTTTTCCTTCCTTCCCTCCCTCCTTTCCTTTTCCTTCCTTCCCTCCTTTCCACCCCTTCCCTTTTCCTTCCTTCCTTCCCTCCTTTCCCTTTCCTTCCCTTTTCCTTCCTTCCTTCCTTCCTTTTCCTTCCCTCCATTCCCTTTTCCTTCCTTCCCTCCCTCCTTTCCTTTTCCTTCCTTCCCTCCTTTCCATCCCTTCCCTTTTCCTTCCTTCCCTCCCTCCCCCCCTTCTTTCCCTTCCCGGCAACCATCGAAAGGACCACGATCCATTCTCAACAGAAACCTATTGGACAAACAGAAGGGGAGTGGAATGGAAATCTTTGCCAGGTTCAGCTGCGTTCCTGGGTCAAAACGAAAATGGTACTGCACCAGAGTTCAAGGAGCTGTAAGGCCATCCCCGGAAAGAAACAATGCAGCTTCAAATTAAGTTTACGTTTATCACATTTCGACCACCCGCCAGCTATTATTCCAACCGCAAATAGGTCTAGTGTTGTGAATAAATGTAAAAGTTCTGCTCAGTCTCCTCTGGGCACGACAGGAAGATGTACAGATTCAACCGTCAAATAACAGATAAAAGCAGACAGCTTTTGTCAGGGAGAGACTCAGAGAATAAAAAACTAACACAGGCTTGATTTTAGGCACAGACCAGGTCAAGCTGCTTTTAGAAAATAAAAGTGCAATTCCTCTATTTTTCACACGTCTTGGGAGATGCCATGATTTGTTCACTTGCTTAGGACAGAGAATGCCCAGACTCCTCCCCCCCCCCCACTTAATCGCTGCATTCCAGCATTTTCTGTGCTACTCCTTTTTATGGTGCCGTTTTTAAAATCTGGGACGGGAGTATTTTGTGAACTTGCAAAGCATTCATTCCAGCAACAAACAGGCAGTCAGGGGTGGGCAGGTACATTTCTACTGTGACTCGCAGTTACATTTATTTATCAGGGTCGGGACAAGGCAGGTTGCTGGCAATGGCTCCTTGGTGCATCTGTTCATCTTCATCCAATCAAGCTTCTCAAAAGCAGGAAATCCTAAATTATCTCTTCCTATTCCCTAGCAAAGAACAAGGGGCAAAATAACAACATCTGTTGCACTTTCATGGATCCCAAAACCTGCAACCTTGCTTGGGCATCTACTTTTCTGGAGCATAAGACCCCGAGACTTGTAGCTCACGTTCCATAGTAAAAACAATTACAAAGCAGAATTTTGTTTCTGGGTTGTGTGTGTGTGTGTGTGTGTGTGTGTGTGTGTGTGTAAATAAATTATTTCACTATAACAGAAAGAAGATCTATGCGCCTCCAACTGAAAAATGTTAATGACACAGTGTCCCTCTTCCCTCCGAGTGGATGATGAAGAGATAAAAGCTGATTAATTAAAGGGTAATTTAGGGATAATCCCCAAATGCTGGTCAGAGAAAGGACAAACCGAGCTGAATCTTTAAACAGGAAACTATCAATAGAAGCCAAGGATCAAGAAGCACCAAGGACTCCACAGGAAACTATCAATTAACCTTATGAAAGGCCCTTCTTAGGTGCATCTTAAGGGAGTCTTAGAAATTGGTTCCTTCATCATGGCGGCCTCACCAAGATTTGGATGAATAAGCCACAGGCAGCTGAGTTCTTACAGTACACTCGTTTCAAAAGGGGTCCCCGAATGGTTGGGTTTACAAGCATGTTAAGCCCCCCAAAACAAGCATTTCTGTATTGGGCAAAATCCAATTGTCAGAAGCACTTGGCTCTCAGGTGGCCTGAAGTGGGTGGGAAGGAATGTGTAGCCTTTCTTGAGATGGTTGACTCAAGCGCCCAGCAATTCTCCGGGAAATGGGGACAACATTGGGCCTCCATGCTGACCAACAACAGGCCATCCCTGAACCAGAGAAAGTGGATCATATAAGAAACCACTGGATGCCTTTCTCCCCAGGAGTTGTCTTTCTCTTTGTTTCTGTTTTGATAGGTGGCCTATAAATGTAGTAAATAAATAAGAGCCATGGATGGATAATTCAAATGGAGCAAGGAAGAGGAGCAACAGATGGGCGACTAAAGCATCAAGAAGGCGTTGCTGAGGCATTGAAGGCTAAGCAAGAGCTGAGGTCATAAACAGAGTTGCATCCCCAGTTGTTGTCCATGATCACACAATACCCTCAGCCAAAATGTGGCTTGATGGTGGGTGGAGTTGGCCTGAGATCCAGGTTATTCTCCTGTGACTCGATGGTCCAACACACCATCCTGGTGTCCCCTTCTTGGGTCGCCATATATGAAGAGGACAGAATTATGAATCTTTGCCACCAAATGTCTTTATCTTCTCTTCCTACTCTTCCTTTTAGCTGTTTTACTTACATTCCAGGTGACTCGCCACCTGGCCTGGCATGGGAAGGAAAGGAAAGGGGTGGGGATATCCTTGGCACCTACTCCTTTCAAAGAGGCCAAGGCACTGAATTCTCTCCCTCCAGAGGCTGGCGGGCAGCAGGTGCCAAGGAGACTCACGCCGAAGGCAGAGGTGTTGGCATGGCTCCTCTCTGCTTGGAATAAGTGGGAGAGGATTAAAGAGAGAACCTGAGCTGAACAAGAATGACACTGTGATAGTAAAGGAACAAAGCATAGTATCTGAAGAACTAGGGAGAATATATCTCTGGGAGCCGAGCAAGAACCTTAGATGCCCTCGTGAACATGAAGAAGAAATCATCGGCACCGGGGAGCTGAGCAAGCCAGGATCTGGGCCAGGGTGAACCCAGGGGGGAAAGCATGCCAGGACGAAAATGGCAGGAGACTTTGGCTTGAAATGTTGTTGAGCATGCAAAGGGAAACCACCACATGCCAATCTAGCAGAACTTCAATCTGGGTTTTTGAGGGGCAGGGCTGGGGTTCTGCTCCATCGGCATCCAACAGGGGATGGGGAAGCCAGCCTTGTTTCTGGGAAAAGGGGCAGTTGAGAAGCATCGCAACCCAGGACACCTTGGCTGAGAAAGGACAGGGTGGGGACTTGCTATGAGCTTGCTAGCCATTGAAAAGTAGAGATGGTAAAAATATGCACATGCGTATGTCTGTCTGTCTGTCTGTCTGTCTGTCTCTCTCTCTCTCTCTTTGCATGGCAAGCAGATATGGCAAGAACCAGGCTTGCCCTCCGCCATAACACCAATAGCTGTTCTATACCCAATACCAATATCTCTTCCGAGGCACAAAATAGCAGAGTTGGCCAGGCAAGGCTGTTCTATCCTCCCAGCCAGGATTCTTCACAGTGAGGATTCAGTCTCTACTGAGTATGTTGAGTTGTCCTGAAGCCGAGGTACGTGTGTGTGTTTGTGTGTGTGTGTGTGTATTTTCCCTTAATTATTTTTAAACTTGTTTTTAGTCCCGAAAATCTTATTGTTCCTATTTGTTCTTCCCACGCTTAGCTAATATTGTGTGTCAGTGTGAATGTTTGTGTGGCGCCATTTAATTACTACTCAAGGACTGACATTCACTCTGAAGCACTGCTAAAGGAGGGACAGATGCACTGAAGGAAGGAAGGAAGGAAGGAAGGAGGGAGGGAGGAAGGAAGGAAGGAAGGAGGGAGGGAGGAAGGAGGGAGGAAAGGAGAGGTAGCTATCCGGGAAGGCCTTTCTGCAACCTTCCTTAATGGGCTTGGAAGCTGGATTAGGAAAAAAACCCTGCTTAATGTAGTCTCTTGCACTATACTGTACTTGGGGTCAATATTCTTCCACCTTTTCTTTGTTTGCTGAAACATGTATAGCTTTCTGCTTTGCACCCTCCAGAGAGAACGAAGAGGTTTGTTTGCATCCGTTTCCACAAGGGACAGTTGGGTAGTCTCACTACGTACCATCCAAGTTTCAGAACACAGAATATGATTTTAAGGCCTGTTTGGATGCCCTTCTGAATTCAGTAATCAAAGATTCTATTTTTGTAGAAGAGTCTAGAAGAGTCACCTATTTTTTTCTCTTTTTTTGCCACAGCCTGTGAGGACATGGTCGAATTCATTAACCAGATAAGGCTTTTGAGTATCCTGCTCATGATTAGCTAGAAAGTTTCTGGCCTGATGGGAGATGGATTTGATATTCGAACTGAACCACGCAGTGTTCTCCATTGTGAAGTCGGCCTCCGAATATGGATTAAGCTTTATTTTCCCTCTTTCTTTCCTCCTGAGTCTGTCTGTCTACCATCTTCCCTTTAGACAAGATCATCAATTTTTAATTTTATTTCCTGCATGAGGAAACTTGGTCTGGAAGGTCTGCTTTGAGAAATAGTCTCAAGGTTAAGGTCAGGACGTTACGAAAAGTTGAAACCCGGACCTGTGCGGAAGGCTGCTTGGACATCACTGTACTCATTCTGGCCGGGGATTCTGGGGGTTGAAGTCCACGCATGTTAAAAGTTGCTCAGGTTGAGAGACTCAGCTGTACATAAAGGTGAGCAAATACTTGTTCAAACTGCCAGAAACTCCCTTCAGGTCTAAGCCAGGAATGGATATTCTTGAGTGGCCATTTATGGAAGGAAGTGAAGGACAGCTGAGCAGGCCCTTCACCATCCCTCTCCTGTACACACTGATGGAGATTCAAGGCAAATAGCATGGCACCTTTTGCAGATCATGACCTTGTTGTACAATCACCAAAATATGTGCCATCATTTGCCCCCATCCACCCCCAGGTGGCCATGCCTCCAGGCTGGTCAACAAATTCCTATGGCTCAATTGAACCCTGAAGAAGTCCTCCTGTGGCTTCCACAGGGTGACCAAGATTAAGCAACAAGCCATTGTTGAACACTGGGTGGTATAGGGGGAAAATGGGCTGGAGTGCCAGGTTCCAACCCAAGATTGCTACGAACTGTTAAGATTCTTCCACCAGTACAGGTAGTCCTCAGCTTATGACCACATAATTGAGCCCAAAGATTCTGTTGCTAAGTGAGATAGTTGTTAAGTGAGTTTTGCCCCATTTTACGACCTTGCTTTCCCCAGCTGTTAAGCGAACCATTGCATAGTAACACAGTTGTTAAGGGAATCGGGCTTCCCCATTGACTTTGCCTGTCAGAAGGTCGCAAACGGGGAATCACGTGACCCCCGGGACGCTGCAACCGTCATAAATATGAGTCAGCTGCCAAACATCTGAATTTTGAACACGTGGCCCTGGGGATGCTGCTGCAAGGGTCAGGTGGTCATAACTGACTTTTTTTTAATACGGTTGCAACTTCAAACGGTCGCTGAATGAGCCATTGTAAGTCGAGGACTCCCTGTCCCCTCCCCCTGATAGGAGAGGCTGAGCAGCGAACGGCAGCCATGTGGGCGATCCAGGCAGGCCTCGCCAGAATGATTCAGGAGCAGCTGAAGCAGAGCGAGCTGTATCTATGGCAATACTACAGAAGCAAGAGGCTGGGAGGGCACGAGGCGCGGATTCCCAGGAGCTCCGTGTGCCCGAGGGGAACGTCACTGGCACATGGGCCAGCTGTGCCCAAGAACCTCACAGCAGCTCTTGGGGAAGAGGGGGGGGGGTGAAGGGATGTTGGGCACCACGCTTGGAGCCTGACGTAGAAACAACCTGGAATTGAGGAGAACCTTCCTCACAGTGAGGACAATTAACCAGTGGGACAGAAGTTGCCTCCAGACGTTGTGGGAGCTTCATCACTGGAGGTTTTTAAGAAGAGACTGGATAGTCGCTTGTCTGAAGTGGTGCAGGGTCTCCTGCCTGAGCAGGGGGCTGGACTAGAAGACCTCCCAGGTCCCTTCCAGCTCTATTCTAATTCTGATTGTCCGATTGTTTCTGTGGTTCTTTCTGAAAAGAGCAATAAACTTAAATGGCCGGTGAGTACAGAGATTCCTCGACTTAGCACCACAGTGAGACAGTTGTTTTGCTCCATTTTACAACATTTCTTGCACCAGTTGTTAAGTGAATCACCGCAGTTGTTAAGGGGCTTTACCATTGGTGTTTCTTGCCGGAAGGTCTGCAAAAAGGGGAATCACATGACCCCAGGACACCACAGCCGTCATAAATCTGAGGCAGTTGCCAAGCCTCTGAATGTTGATCATGTGACCACGGGGGCGCTGCAACGCTTGTATGAAAAGGGATCATGAGTCACTTTTTTCAATGCTGTTGTAACCCCAAAAGGTCACTAAACAAACTGTTGTAAGTCAAGCACCCTCTCTGCACGGGGAAGCTCTGATTTCCCCACCAGCTTTGTCCACTGCGACATGCTAGACCTGTTCCCAGATGTGAAATGACCTGGGTCCACTACCTGCTCTACCCTTCAGACCAAGATCGGGGCTTCTCATCCAAAGTTGGATCCTCAAGCAGGCCGAGGTGGCGCAGTGGTTAGAGTGCAGTACTTCAGCTGACTGTTATCTGCAGTTCAGTGGTTCAAATCTCACCGGCTCAGGGTTGACTCAGCCTTCCATCCTTCCGAGGTGGGTAAAATGAGGACCCAGATTGTTGGGGGCGATATGCTGACTCTGTAAACCGCTTAGAGAGGGTTGAAAGCCCTATGAAGCGGTATATAAGTCTAAATGCTATTGCTATTGCTATAGAATGCTGAAAGCTTCTCAGTCCATTGAGCTAATCAATTCTAATATGCTTCCTGTACAAAGTACAGGAGAATCTGCCTAATTTTCTCTCTCTCTCTCCCTTTCTCTTTGCTAATCATCAAATTCAGTAATCCTCATCATAAACTCTCTAATCTTGCCCCATTTCTTAGTTAAACTAAGCTCTTAATCTCCGTAGAAGCCTCGAAATATAAAGAGGCATGGTGAGAGAGACAAGGGCTTCTCATGGGGCATCCTTTCCCAAACAGTCCTCCAACTCCCAATATTCTGGAGATTCTGGGAGTTGAATTCCACACACCTTAAAGTTGCCGAAGTTGGAAAGCACCAATTTACATTAAAAACTTGCATTGGTTTTATTTTAATGCTGCCTTACTGGAAAAAGAAACATAGCTGAGAGATAAGAAGAAAACTGCATGTCATTTGCAAGAATCTTCCCCAATATGGTGCTGGAGAGTTCTGGGGGCTCTCAACCCACCACCCCACCAGAAACCCTGGACTGCAGCATTTGAGCATGATGGGGGGTGGGGGTGGGGATGTGGAGAATTAAATCCAAGGGCAGTCTTCTTATCATTTTAATTAAATTGACTTTAATCCAATGTAATTTTTTGCCCAGCCATAGTTATTGGGACACCACACGCCATGCCATACCTTACCCTTGAAACATTCATCTATGGTCTGCAGAGCATGGACTCTGCTCCCAATCTCTCACCTTCTGATGCGAAGGAAGGACCCTTGTGACTTGTGACTTTCAGTGCGGTCATTTATGGTGGCCCATCAAAAATCCCACAAACTGCTCGTTTCACCTTCTACAAAAAGAGCACCGGACGAACCCTGGTGGCTCCTCTGCCTCTCATATGCCTCCCATTTCTTCCATGCTTGCTGTTCTCTGGACCCCCAGGGGCCACGGAAGGATGGAACTGACACCATGTGGACTGCAAGGGACCCAAGCCCACCCGATACACCTCTTGACATAGATTTGAGCCAAGGTGGCGCAGTGGTTAAATGCAGCACTGCAGGCTACTGCTAGATCAGCAGTTCAGCGGTTCAAATCTCACCGGCTCAGGGTTGACTCAGCCTTCCATCCTTCCGAGGTGGGTAAAATGAGGACCCGGATTGTTGTTGGGGGCAATAGGCTGACTCTGTAAACCGCTTAGAGAGGGCTGAAAGCCCTAGGAAGCGGTATATAAGTCTACTGTTATTGCTATTATTATTATTGCAGCTGTCTTCACAGCTGCCACCTGGGTGTGTCACAGCTTGAAAAGAGATTGATTGAAAAGAGAGCAGCTCCCACATCTTGATGCCATGTCTGGAGACTGTAACTGCCATGTTTGGCAGCAAACATGGATAAAGGCCATGCTGGCTAGAATTCTGGAGAACCACTGTCCCAACAGGACTTCGCCCACCATCCATTTCAGAAAGGGAGGCTCAAATGAGCAGAGAAAGTACAGGTTATTCCTTGACTTGCAACAGTTCATTCAGTGACCAAAGTCACTGAAAGGTATGACCTTTTTCATACTTACGACCATTACAGCATCCCCAGGGTTTCATAATCAAAGTCTGGATGCTGGTTAACTCATATTTATGGTGACTGCAATGCCCTAAGGTCATGGGACCACCTTTTACGACTGTCTGACAAGCAAAGTCAATAGGGAAGCCAGATTTACTTAACAACCGAGTTACTAAACTTAACAACTGCAGTGATTCACTTAACAACTGGGGCAAGAGGGGTCATAAAATGGGGCAGGCTCACTTAACAGCCGTCTCTTGAGCTCAAGTGCGGATTGTAAGTCTACAGGTGCTGTAGGGCAAAAAATGCTCCGTCCAGCCTGGCTGGGAGTTAGGTGCTCTCCAAGGTCCTGAGCCGTGGAAAGGATTGAAAGGAGAAAGAAGGAAATCCTGTAACAAGCCTGTTTTTAAAAGCTCCCATTGCTGGACATTCAACTGAAGTGGATTTGAATATTCTAGGGATCCGGCCTCCGGTTAATCCAAATCGCTTGCATCAGCCTGACTCAATTACTCCAGCCTTGTCTTATCATTTCTAGGAGTGGGGCTCTTTGGTATTGTTCTGCCAGCTATGCTTGAACTTCCAAATATAAAGCAGCTAAAATAGAGATTGGGAGGACACATGAACTGCTGGAAGGCTTTCTTTTTTAAATAAGCAGACTGTAATTCTGAGACCTATAAAGGGAGACCTGCTCTCCTTCACTTCCTCTCTTATTGTTTGGGCTGCTCCAATGATTTGCGTCCTGGAAATGTGAAAATTGACTTTGGGGTGATGCAGACCCACTTTTCAAGATAGAAACGGCGCTGCTGGAAATGCCGAGAAACGAGGAGGGAGGGAGGGGTCACAAAGCCAACCTTTTGTCTACACACGAGGAAGTGGGTCTAGGAAACCATTCTCTTTTTTTCCCAAAGAGTCAACGGGAGGATGGGATGTTATGTACACACTTTACACAGGATGGGCTTGAGTGAAGATAAATATTATGAGATCCAAAAGTTGGGTCTGGAAAAGAGGAGTGGGGGTGGGGGAGGCCTGAGCTGTGCTACACTGATGCCCCTGAAAAAAAACCTACTTCTCTTACGCCTTTCCAGGAGAGTCGTCCACGATTTGCTTCTGAAACCCAACTCAAACACAGAGATGAGAGCATCTGTGAATAGGTTGGGTGCGAGACAAATGCCCAGACATTGAGAATTGCTGTGTGGGAAAAGATACAAACCTCCTGACCGTGAGGTTTTCCCAGGGCCACTGGGGAAAACAGAGCTGTTTGGAGCCTTTATTCCAACAGCAAGATGAGGGACGTGGGCCGTCCTGGTTTGACAACAAACGCCTCTGGATGGCGTTTGCCGGTATGTCTACCTCCTAGACTTTTGAGTTAAGGCACGACAGCTTTTATTTTGATATTACTAAATCCTCAGCGCAGGTGGATCTGCTTATTAGACTGATATCTGTCTGTAGTTTTTTTAAAAATGGCATATGGTAGATTATTTTTGACATCTCAGGAAGCAACAAGGCTCCCAGCGGATGGGCTGAGGAACTACAGGAATCTTAATTTCCAGGACCTGCCTCAGTTTTGAATGGCAGGCGGGGAGCCATCCTTTCCCAGTGTAATGCAACTACCCCTCATACATCTGGAATTCTATTGTCCAGAGGTAGGAGGTTTGCTAAGTCACTGTCAGAAGGGCCAGAGAAGAGGCTCTGACCAAGAGAGATTTCATGCTCAGCGGGACCCCCCCTTGCGCTTTCCCACAATTCAAATGGGTTCTTTTCCCTTGCCACCGTCATGAACATAAAGGAACAAAATAGGTGAGATGAGAATTTGAGCAGGACATAAATTCGAGGGCTCTGTGTAGCCCCCTTTCCGGGCTGAACACCAGTGGGATGAGAACCACTCCATGCCCTGAACAATGTTCCCCACAATTAGCTCTCCATGGGGTTGGGTAGATTTTTTCCAACTCCCCAGAGCCAATTTTCACCATCAACCTGAGGTCTGTTTCTCGGATTCTTTCTGAGTCTGAAGCAGGCCACGGCCTCGTCGAGGTTATGGAGGCTCTGCACATTTATCTCCTCTTTGGTTGAATATTTGCATTTTTTCCCTCAGGTTTCATTGGGGATTGCAGCACTGCAGTACTTGTACCACCGTGCCTGCATGGCTTCTGCGTAAAGGCATGGGTAGGCCAAGAATACTTCCAGCCCACCTTCCTTCTTTTAGCGTCTACTCGGGAACTAAGATTCCTCAGCCTGGCAACCCACCGGGTGGAAAGACATTCCAGACTCCCAACATTCCTTCAGGGCACCAGATCAGGAAGAGCAGTTTTAGAGGATTCACTCAGAGGTATTAAATGCAGATTGAACTTCAGCACTGAGTTCAGAGAAACCTGGGCACTGAGAACGAAAGAAGGTTTCCGGGCGGGGGGGAGAGGGAGTTGATATAAGCCATGTAAATACAGCAAAAGATGAAGAGTGTATCCCATTCGGCTTCCCTCCCTTGCTTCATTGCAAGTGCAGTTCATAAAACGGATCCCCAGACGCAGCCACCTGCCTTTGTAAAAAAAAAAATCTAATAAAGTTTGCTCAGTTCCTGCCCTCCCCTCTTTGCTTCCCATCAGCAAATTCTATTTCACAGAAATACATTTTCCCTTTGGCCTTTCTTTTCCGGATCTCTTCCCGCAGGCCCTTTGAAAAGCAGAGGATGTATTCTTGGCCGAACACGGCTCGAAATCAGGCATGCCGGGGAGAGGGAGAGAGAGTGGGAGGGCGGCAGAGAGGCAAAAGGAAGGATTGCGTTGATAGAGGCTGATATGTGACATTAAGACCAAAGACCTGCTTTCCTCCAGGGATGGGGTGAGTAGGACTGGCGCCTGCACACCGAAAGGTTAACAGAGGAAACAGCCACTTAACCGGAGGTGGAGTATTTCAGGCCATTCCAGAGGAAAGCTGCTCTGTGCGAGCTAGCGAGACCTTAATCTTACATTCGCCCTCATGCTTTTCTCTCTTCCATTGGCCTTGGCTAATTTTGCTTCCGCTTAGTCAGTCCACATCTCCACCTTCCTTCCCTCTGCAATAACCCCTGGGGCTTCTTCCTGAAGCCAAGAAGCAGCTGTTCCTACCAGCCTCTGGATGCTCCACATACACCCAGCCACGCAGTCTCAACAAGAAGAAGCCTCTGTGAATTGCAACTGGTTATCAAATGAACTGCGGACCCATGGAGTGGAGCGCCAGACTTGGAGGGAAATTAAAAAAGGGGAAAGAGTTTGCAATACAGTTTGACCCTGGAGAGAATCGCCTGGCCAAGGCGGGGGGGGGGGGGGGTTTAAGAGCAAGACTTTAACCCTTCCGTCCCATGTGGGGTTAGTGGTGGGGGTGAATGGAGGCCCAATGCTCCTCTCTGGAGGGAGATGTTGAACGGGGCCAATAAAACCGCAGCCCCCCAGATCTGGTCCAGGAGACCGAATCCACAGAGAGGCTTTCCCTGAGCAAATCTCATCCTACTGAACAGAAGCCACCTGTCCCTTGAAGGAGATTTATGCCAGCCCTTCCCAAAATGCCCCAGACTCAGGGCAGCAAGGGGAACCTGATGGCATATTTCTGATTGTAATTCTTCTCCTCCTTTCCCACAACCCACCCTGGATCCGGGAGCCTTCAGAACCAGGAAGGGGAACTCTTTGCACAGACATAAACACACAAGACCTATTTGCTGTCCCCACCTTCTCTATGCCCAATTAGTCCTGGGTTCGGTGGAGAGACAACATTCTCTTAGCAGCTGAACGAGGAGGAGTCTGAGCCATCTCCAGCCTGCAAACCCGGCTTGGAAGGAGGCCTTCCTTTCAACCAGCAAGATTTAATTCCGGCGCCGGCTGAACTTCAAGGACTGGACGGAGGTTAGCAACGCAGGGCAAGGCCGGAGACCTCATGCCCTCCTCCTCCTCCGCCTCTTAAAAACATCCCCACCCAGCAGGTGGGTCTAAAAGGGCGGCGCGCAGCGCTTCAGCCGGCAGGAGAAGGTGGGGAAGCCGCCGCCGCCGCTTACCTCCATCCGAGTAGGTCTCTGTCCCGTAGCCATCCTGCAGTCCGTTGCTCCAGGTGCCTTCGTACTTGGCCCCGTTGCCGGTGCACTCGCGCACCCCGTAGCGTCCCTTAAATCCGTGAGTCCATTCGCCTCGGTACACCCACTTGCCTTTGCTCTCCACGCCGATGCCGTGGCGCTTCCCTTGCGCCCAGGTGCCCTGATAGGTGTTCCCGCTGGGCCAGGTGTAGACGCCCAGCACTTCGAAGCCGTGGCTCCAGGAGCCCGCATACTCGCCTTGCCCCTTCGGGCCGGTGCAGATGCCGTGGCCGTGAGCCTTGCCGTCCTCCCAACCTCCACAGTAGGACCCTCCATCGTCAAAATTAAACCTTCCCCCACTGGACATGCATGTAACGCAGTTCGCAAAATCTCAAAAAGGTGGGGCGGGGAGGGGGGGGAGGCGAAAGCCGGGGAGACAAAAAAACCGCCCCCTTAAACGATGCACCAAACGCCCAGAGCCGCCGAGGGAGCCGGGCTTGGCCGCTGGCACATTCTCTCCAGAGGCGGGAGGGGGGGGGGAGCGGTTCCGGATCCGTCTCCTCCTGCCTTACTGCCGGGGGGAAGAAAGCCCTCCTGGGCCCGCGGAGCAGCGAGGGTTCCGGGGGCCGGGAGGGGCAGAGCGGGCCGGGCCGGGGGGCGCCGGCGGGGGTCCTTTCGAGCCGCCCCGGGCAATAGTCAGAGAGGGGAGGGGGCGGCGCGGGCAAAGGCCAACGGCCAACATATAAGGAGGGGGGGCTCCTGGATCGGCAGGAGGGGAGAGGGGGAAGCGAGAAAGCAACGCCACAGACCAGACAAAGGGTCTCACAGCCCCCGCGGTGCCTTCCACCTGCTGCTGCCGCTGCTGCTGCCGCTCGGCTGGCACAATTGCTCCGCCGTTCCTGGGCAAAGCAGCATTTTGCCCGCGGCGTGTTCGCGGGAGAGCCTCCGGGTCAGCAGCAATGCAGTGTCTGTGACCGTCTCGATCTCACGCACTCTCTCGCCCCCCCACCTCACTCCCTCCCTCGCACACAGACAAACACACACACCCGCGCGCGCTCCGTCTCCCTCGGAGCCCCCCCACCCCGAAAGACTGTTTTCATTCTCTTCCCCACGCCTCCCCCGGCCGCCCCACCCCGCTGCGACTCGCAGCTCACTCGCTTCGGCTCCGGCTGGCGGGCGGGCAGAGCTGGCCCATGCCGGCCTTCAGAGCTGTCCTTTGGGGAGGGGGCCCTGGCACCAGCCGGGTGGCGGCAGAAGGAAGGGATGCGGGAGGCGGAAGAGGCGGAAGACCGGCGGGGGGGAAGGGGGCTCCTTGGCTGGAGCTCCGAGCGGGGAGGGGCGAGGAGCGCCTCGCATCGTTCCGGCCTCCTCCCCCGCCCTGGACCCCCGACTCACTTGAGTCCCTTCGCCCTCTTCTTCTCCCCACTAGATGGACACTGGCTTATTAAGGGGAAGGGAGCCCAGCATCTCTGTCTCTGCCCACCCCCCCTGCCAGCTTCTTGTATTTAAAGGTACAGCAACTGCAGAAGGTAGAGTCCTCCCTCCCCCCTCCCAACACAGATCTCGGCCGCTCTTCCCTCCCCCTCCTTGGAGGCAGAGGGCTCAAAAACCTCCAAACAGCTCCATCAGGCCAAAGGGATACAATGCCCCCACACACACAAAAAAAATACTTATTTTTAAGTTTAAAGAACTGGAGAGGGTGGAATCTTATCAACCTGCAGCAGTCTGGCGTTTCTAGGAAGGAGATACTGTAGCCCGAGATGAATTTTCACATCTATGGCTCATGCTGCTTCCTAAGTGACTTTGGTTTTAGAGAATGAGAAGGGAGCCTGCTTAGGACTGCAATCTTAACCTAAGTGCTGAGGACGGCTTTTCCTTTTTTTATTCTTTCTTCCAACTCTGGAAGATGTTTTAAGTATTACGTCTCCACATTAAAAAGAAAGAAAGCAGCAACATTGATTTAGTATCAATTAAAACTGTAGTCTGGCTATTGCTCCAGTTTTCCACACTGGGGTTTTTTTAAGGCTACGAAAACAACCTGCCCCGCAAAATCTGAATATTGTAAACATGGATCTGCAGTAGAGAAGTCAAAACTGGTTCTCTGCAAGCATCTTAGCACTACAACTCTCACTGGTCACACACGCACAAAGGCCGGGTCTGAGGATTCTGGGAGAGGCAGTCCCAACCCAACCCACCTAATCTGCGAGGAAATAGATTTGAAGGGATGCGTGCCCACCCAGCAATCAATCCATTGATCTTCTTAGCAATGACAATGCCGTCATTCAAATAAAATAAAAAGGACTTGGGTGGGCATTTCTAGATGGCCCCAATGAAAGTGACCATTTTAAGCACCCTGATATGATAGCAAGAGGGGTTGGTTTGTCTCCTCCGTCTCACCAGCAGTTAGTTCAACTAATGAAATTAAGTCCTTTTTCATTTTTAAAATGGTGCTCTGGTGTATCAGGGTTTAAATCTTCTGTGGAAATAGGGAATATTTGCTGAATCAAGGCAACAGAGCAAAAGGCTTGGCCCAAGAGACATCTTAACGGGATCAAGACAGTGTGTAGCTTTTATGCAAAAAGATGTTCTGACTTGAGGAACATCTTTCTAGGGTTTGAGATTCTTTCTTGAGTAGACCCTTCCGTACTCTGCCTACTATTAATGAGAGGTTTGGTTTCTAACAACTGCAAGAATTCAGTGCTTCTTCTGATGCAGGCCATGTTGCGCTGTAAAGTGCTTGTTTCACCTTTCCCAACCAGATTAAAAGTTCTCTCTCTCTCTCTCTCTCTACAAGGACCTGGGGATCTGCTCACCCAACATGATACCCAACCGAAGGGAAGGATCATTTCTAAAAAAGCTCATCCAGAAAACTGGGTCGGCCTTCGGGATCAAGGTTAACTTTGTTCTCTTAGGGAACAATGCGGGTTCAGGCCAGCACTACTCTGGAGGAAGCAAACTTCAGAACTGCTCACCAGCATCTCCAAATATTGCTGGGGAAGATGTCCCCCTGGACCTTGGCAGGCCTGAGAGCTTCTCCTCTCTGCTGTAATTTTCATATGGCTTAGAGCAGTGTTTCTCAACCTTGGCAACTTGAAGACGTCTGGACTTCAACTCCCAGAATTCCCCAGCCAGCGAATGCTTCAAGTTGCCAAGGTTGAGAAACACTGGCTTAGAGGAACTGAAGCCCAGGACATCTGAAGAAAAATAAGTTTAGAGAACTCTTTCCTGTCTATTGATATAACTGCTAAGATAACATCGACTGCAGGACGAGAGCAGGCAGAGCTGGGGGTGGAGTCAAGACAGCGATCAGCCCACAGTTCCCATGTTCCCACAAATGTCCTAAGACTAAGACTAACCCCTCTTGAATGCCGTTGACTTTTATCTAGCACCAGTTTAGTGCTGACTGTGATTCTTGTGTACCAGCATGACAATAAACTAGCTTAACTGGAAGCTAGAAGAGCAGATGGTCTTAAGAGCATCTCTGTTTGCTGATGGTGGGGTGTATACTTTCTCAGGCTAAGAAAGTCAGCACATAATGAACTGAAAAGTGAAATTCTGACACACGTTTTGACTTTGAAACCATTTTGCTAAAAGCTTTGGTAAGAGCCTCAAATGGCTTTCTACTTATTCTTGACAACTGCATGCTCTTTACATACTTTGTGGTGCACAGACAGATAATGTGGAGCCCTCTCGCACAGGCTCGCCATGCAACGGATGCGTGAGATCAAAGCTTTTAATCTTCTTGCTATCTGCATAAGTGCAGCAAATTAGCCAAAGGGGCTTTGCTGGCCACTAGCTGTATCTCAGTACGATCTTGGTAGTGTTTATCCTTCCAATCACTGCAAATCTGATCTTCCTTAGCCAGATAAAATTCCAGCTAGTTTCCAAAGTGAAATCAAGAAACTCAACAGCAGAGAGCTGATCCTGCTCAGAGACAAGCCAAGGGCTAGTAAGCTTTATCATATTCCGGAAGTCCTTTTGCTTCCAGGAGAGAAAAAGGTACAAAGTCACACATGGCTCTCAAACCAAGTCCAGATAAAACAAACCAGAGCTGCCAATCCTCCATCCTCTAAAAAGGAATAAACTCATCAAGTGGATTTTCCACAAAAGGAAGCCTGATTGGGGGGACGGGACCCTCAATATTTCTTGATAAAATCATTTGCTCCGGGGAAAACTAGAAAAATCAGAATACTGTTACTGTAGGTTACATGAATTGTCTTTTACTGTAGAGAGAATTTTCCAAATGCCCTCAGAAGTAATACCATTACTTCTCTCGTGGATGTGTCATCATTTGAGATGTTTAACTGCAGGCCTAGCTAGGAGTTAGGATCAATGAAAAGAATGCACATGTCCAGGCAGACTCTTCCCTTCTTCCTCCTGCTTTTAAGAGCCACAGCTAAAACAGAGGTGTTTCGAAAGGGATGGGCTTGCTACAAGCATGGTGTGAGTCATTCTCACTGGTAGGTCACAGGGAATGTGAGGAGGGAGCAGAGGCAACAGTGGTTGGGTTTCACCCAGATTTATCTTCTTAGCAAGAAGGGGGGAAAGTAAGGATTTCCCCATCTCCTTTTATGTCCACAGACACAGGCTTAAACATCTTAAGAGCGTGGGAGTTCAACCTTGGCAACTTTAAGATGCATGGACCAACTCCCAGAATTCCCCATGGCTAGCTGGGGGATTCTGGGAATTGTAGTCCACACATCTTACAGTTGCCAAGGTTGAGAAACACTGAAACATTGAAATAGACTATGAAATCTTTGACACAAAAGCTCTTATGGGAAGCTGAAATCTGAACTCAAGATATTTTTGAGCTCAGGAATAAAGCCTGAGGTTCTTCACAAAATACACTGTGGTCTGGCCGCTGGTTAAGGCCTTGGTTGGGGGCACAGTAAACGGAAGGAGGCTGCCCTCCAACAGAGGCTCAATTCCCTTCTGGGATGCAGGTAATAATTCCAGATTAAGAGTCCTGTTTTGTAAGAACCACCTTGCAGGGAAGGAGCCAGGCTCCCCCGCCTGGGGAAAAAGAGCTATTGCAAGCCCTTGAAGCTTTACCCTCAACGTTTCTGTGCTACGTTTTACCTATCTCCCTTATGGGTGGGCAAGTCTATATATCGGGCCCAAACAGATGGGTTATCAGGCGTTCATCCAGGTACCATACCACCCTCCTGACAGTTTGCAAAACCAAGAGGCCAAAATACACCTGATTGCATTCCTTCACACTGCAATTGACCAAACAGAGCAGGCATCTTTGAGCAAATAAATATCACTCTGCAAATCAGCACCAACTTGCAGATGTCTAGGTTTAAGGTCGTGGATGGAAAGGTTTTTTTTTTTTAAAGACTACTGATTCTTGTGGGACAACACTGGACAGAAAGCGCTCCTGAAAGTCCTAACGTATAGTTACCATAATGAAATAAATATCAACAGTCCACAGTTCCAGGAATCTCACCACCACCACCACCCAGCTCTGCTTTTCTTTTTAAAGATTATTTTATGCCGACTTTTAGGCAGTGAACATATCTAATACTCTTTTCTCTTCCTATTTTCTCCACAACACAGTGAAGTGGGTGGGCTGAGAGAGTGAGTGAGTGGCCCAAAATCAAAATCACCCAGCTGGCTTTCATGCCTATGCAAGACCAGAATTCACTGTCTCCTAGTTATTGGCCCAAAGTCATGTAGGAAGTTAGCATGACGGGCATTTCTTCCAACAGTCACCCAGCCAGCATTCATGCCTAAGAAGGAACTAGAACTCCTGGTTTCTACCCTGGTGCCTTCATCATGAAACCAAAGGCTCATCCCCACATGCTGGGGGTTACTGCCTCACCTCTTCTCACCCCTGCTCTAGGCCACAAAGTTAAGAGTTTGGGTTTGAGGTATGCAGAGGAAAAGCAGAATGTCGTCGTTGGAAAAGGGGCCGAAGCTGGCCAGGAGGCCCTTAGAAACGCTTCCAACTGGCTCCCTCCTCTCGACATTCCAGCGACACCAGAGAAAGACGACTGACATGATGCGCAGAGTGCAGGGAAGCAAGCCAGAACACTCTCTTTAGAAGGGCTGCAACAGCTGCCTTGTTGGCTCCTGAGCACCGGCCAAGAATGCGCTGCTCCTGAGAATACATGTGAATCCTACGAAGGCATATTATTGTTACTGCTAGTTACAGTTAGCAGAGCTCCTTGTGGGGGAGAAACACAGACTCTTGAACTCAGGACTCTCCTAGGGGGAAAGCTGGCCTGCTGCTTCAGGCCTGCTGGTTTTCAATCTCCCCAAACAAATTGTTGGAATGATTTTAGCATTCCTGTTTCCCTGGCAGCAACCCATTGTGATCGCCCGAGAATTATAAATACCTTCTTGGTCTATTGGTGCTATTAGCAATGCAGCCCCCCCCCAAAAGCACATGGGGAACAAAGAAGGGACTGTGGCATTGCTGGACATGAGGGTGGGAATAACCAGACTGAGTGTTCCTTCTTCCATTTGGTGGCTTGCTGAGACATGACATGGCATTTGACAAGATGGTGGCCTCATGAGTAATTTTACTCATTTATAGTCAATGACGTTATCACCCGTACACAAAATCTGGCTGGAATCTGAAGCCATCCGGCTACTGACAAGCGATGGGGGCTAAATCCCAGTTTGGAGCTGTCACGTCTGTCAGTGGATGTGTACTTTTTGAAAGGTACACAGGCTAAAACCATGCTAAAACCACGCTAAAACCATACAAGACGCAATATCTGAATGTCCGTTCAAGTCCACCACAGTCAAAACAAAATTGTGAGTTTGTGTGGTGCGTTGTCTGATTAGAATATACATACATAAAGCAAATATTGATTCTTGAATTCCCAGCATCAGATTCGGGAAATAGTTTTCCAAAAAAAAAACACCCTGTATAGCACTAAAACACTTAAGGGTAGAACAAAACCATTTCATTGCATCGTGAAAAAAACATAATACAAACATCAAAGCTGTTTTCAAGAGTCCCAGATACAGCTCAAGATTTGTTCCACTAACTGAAAGGAAACAGATTCTTCAAACAAAGCCATGCTGTGCAATCATAGTCTTTCTCCCTGGGGTTTTACCCTCGACGAAACCCACTGAGTTGTGCAGCCTCCGTTTATCATTGGGAGATGCACTCGGTTATTTTCAGAAAGCAATGACTGAATTGTCTCACCAGGTTTTTATAACTGAAATGTTCAGATACTTAATTCACACCTAGGTAATCAGCAATGTCTCATTATTTTTATCCAGTAATCACAGGTTGCCAGTCTGAAATAGTAGTAGTCTAAAAGAAGATTTGTACCACCAAGTCAGAAAACCGTTTGCAGATGTATGACGATTTCATTCATCGTATTTTTTAAGGCTACTTCTCAATCTCAGCCACGTTCAGATAGATGGATTTTAGGGGACATTAGGTATTTTGCTGTATCCGCTAACATTATTATTATTTTTTAAAACCTTGTTTGCTTCTCTAGCTTTTTCTTCCAAGTACAGGCATTATTATTATTATTATTTCCCCTCCATCCTATTCATGGACAAGGAAAGGAAAATTTGTACTGTAGCATGATGTTATCACTGAAATAGCCGCTAGAGGACACTCACCATACATGCATATATAGATTTAAATAGACACACAACCTTGTTTATTATATTAATGGCATCTAAGATAATGAAATGCAAGTTCTTGGCCAAAACTAAACTAAGTCTCTCTTATTCTTTTAGCCTTTTTTCCCCACAGTAGCCAAAGAGGAAGACGGCAAGCAGAAATCCCCAGCCAAACACCTGATCATCTGGAACCACAACTCACAGATTACCAATCAGACCTAATCAATTTTTATCACAGTTTTTCCTATAAAAGTCCAAACATACAGAGCACGTGGAAGCAATAGCATTCTTTGTCTTAATCCACCTACTGAATCCACCTTGGTTTGTTTTAAAGGCCATTTGTGGAACAAACCCTCAATAGCAGTTTATTCGCCACATGGAGATTAGCGGAATGTGTGAACTCAGTGCCCATCTGTGATAACAGATTTTTAAAGCATATTTGTTCCATGGAAGTCCCGTTCCCCCCCTCGCTGATGGGATTATCTGAAAAGACACACATTCCTGAGAAAGGGAGATTTTGCATTACTGTTTAAAAGAAACAGATCACAGAATGTAGCAGTATCAAGCCATGTGCCTAAGCAGGGGGGGGGGGGAATTGTTCAGCTAAAATAAAAGTTAGATCTCCTCGATTCTTAATCCGTGTTTCTCTACCTTGGCAAAATTTAAGATGTGTGGATTTCAACTCCCAGAATTTCCCAGCCAGTCTGGGAGTTGAAGCCCACGCCTCCTAAAACTTACCAGGGTTAAGAAGCAAGGAAAGGAAAGAATTATTTGAAAAGGTAAGTAATCAGAAACTGCTGAATACCTTGAATAGGAAATCTCAATTCGCACAGGATGGCAGAATCCTCCATTTGGGTTAAGATTGCCCGAACGCTGGTTTGCACGAACCGCTGGGTCGCAGGCTCTTCGAATGTCGGTGCCCAGGTGGAGTCCTCCAGGGATGAAATGCAGAATCCTCCCATTCATTTCATTTCATTTATTAAATTTATAGGCCGCCCAATCCCGGAGGACTCAGAGCAGCCCCTCCTCAAAACAAGAGGGGGAGGTACAGAGCTTGGCTGCTGCCCCCCCCCCCCACACTGCCTCTTCCTTTCAGGGTGCCAAGTTCAAAAAACAATGCGGACTTTCTCCTTGGTGGTTCAGCACTCGGCTGTCTCGGTCACTGTGGTATCTTTTGGTACCTGGGAAGCATTTATGGCTTCCATTGATTTGTATTTATTGATCGCTTCCACCTTCCCTCCTTCACATGGTCAAATAAATTTCCTGGGATAGATGTAACCCCTTTTTTTTCCCTAGCTTCACAACAATCCTGCTAGGTAGGCCAGTCTGGATCGCTGGCTGAAGGAGAGGAGGAGTCTTCAAGACCCCTCCCACCCTTGGAGCCGAGGTGGCGCAGTGGTTAAATGCAGCACTGCAGGCTACTTCAGCTGACTGCAGTTCTGCAGTTCGGCTGTTCAAATCCCACCAGGCTCAAGGTTGACTCAGCCTTCCATCCTTCCGAGGTGGGTGAAATGAGGACCCGGATTGTTGTTGGGGGCGATATGCTGGCTCTGTAAACCGCTTAGAGAGGGCTGAAAGCCCCATGAAGCGGTATATAAGTCTAACTGCTATTGCTATTGCTATTGGGCTCTTTACTGATGTCTTTACTTTTATTGGCACATTAGTTTCTAGCATTCCTCTCGTCTTCTCTCCTCCACACGGCTTTCGCCATTCCGTGGGGTCAACTTGACAATTTCTTGAGAGGCGCCTATCTCTTATTTGGTTTTTTTTTCCTGGTGCCTTTCATCGGAGCAGATGGCTTCTTATCTAACTTGTACGTAGGCGCCTGTCTTTAGAATATAGAATAAGAGAGTTGGAAGGAAGGGGACCTTGGAGGTCTTCTAGTCCAACCCCCTGCCTAGGCAGGAAACCCTTCACCGTTTCAGACAAATGGTTATCCAACAACTGCTTAAAGACTTCCAGTGTTGGGGCATTCACAACTTCTGGAGGAAAGTTGTTCCACTGGTTAATTGTTCTCACTGTCAAGAAATTCCTCCTCAGTTCTAAGTTGCTTCTCTCCTTGATTATTTCCACCCATTGCTTCTTGTTCTGCCTTCAGGTGCCTTGGAGAATAGTTTGACTCCCTCTTCTTTGTGGCAACCCCTGAGATATTGGAAGACTGCTATCATGTCTCCCCTCGTCCTTCTTTTCATTAAACTAGACATCCCCAGTTCCTGCAATTGTTCTTCATACATTTTAGTCTCCAGTCCCCTCATCCTCTTTCTTGCTCTTCTCTGCACTCTTTCTTTTACAATACAATAGCAGAGTTGGAAGGGACCTTGGAGGTCTTCTAGTCCAACCCCCTGCCTAGGCAGGAAACCCTATGCCATTTCAGACAAATGGATATCCAACAACTGCTTAAAGACTTCCAGTGTTGGGGCATTCACAACTTCTGAAGGCAACTTCTGTTCCACTGGTTAATTGTTCTCACTGTCAGGAAATTCCTCCTCAGTTCTGAGTTGCTTCTCTCCTTGATTAGTTTCCACCCATTGCTTCTTGTTCTGCTCTCAGGTGCCTTGGAGAATAGATTGACTCCCTCTTCTTTGTGGCAACCCCTGAGATATTGGAAGGCTGCTATCATTGTCTCCATAGTCCTTCTTTCTATTAAACTAGACATATCCATTTTCTGCAACCGTTCTTCATATGTTTTAGCCTCCTGTCCCCCAATCATCTTTGTTGCTCTTCTCTGCAACTCTTTCCAGAGTCTCCACTTCCTTGCATACAATGTAGCATCCCGTTTTTCGCCTTCACAACAACCCTGCGAGGTAGGTAGGCCTGTCTGGCCCCAGAGGGTCGCTGGGTGATGGTGGCCATGAGGGAATTTCCCGCCCTCAGGCCGTTTCCCTGGTCCCTCCATGCTAATGACCCAGTTGCTAGGCAACCCGAGCTTTTACCCCCCCCTCCTTCCCATCCCTCTTCACTCTCCGTAGCCGTTCCTCTCTCCGTTGCTAGGTTACCCATGCCCCGCCCCATCCGTCAGCGATTGACCAGCGAGCTCCCCCCCCCCCGCTCCTGTCAGACAGCGCAAGTTAGCACGCGGCCGAAACACGCGCAGAAACAGCCCTCTCTCCAGGCCACACCTCTTTGGCCTCGCCAGAGCCAATCGCGACCCGCCGAAGGGCGGGGCCTGAGGACGTGGGAGGCGGGGGGGGGGGCAAAGAGCCGTGAATGACAGCGGCGGCCGCCCGGCGGAGTCCCGTTAGGTGGGTGGTGAGAGGGAGGCCAGCATGAAGGGGCGGGCCTCGGAGGGGAAGGCGGTCCAATCGTGACGCGCCCGAGAGGGAGGAGGGGGGGGGCGTGGGCGAGGCGAGGCAAGATCCGGCCTCCCGCCGCTCCTCTCTTGGCCGGCCGGGCCTCTTCACCTTCTCCGCCGGATCGGGATCCCTCCGCCACGCGGAATCCCTCCCACGTATAACGGCGGCGGGGGAAAAGCACCGCCCGGCAGCGTCGCCTCCTGGCGCGGGATTATTTGTCGCGCGCCGGGCGGGCAGCGGAGGAGGAGGGAGGCGGCGAGCGGGCGGCCGCTGCTGCGAAGGTGAGGAGAAGCCGCTGCCGCTACTGCTTCTGCCGCCTCCTCGCCTTCTTCCCCCTCGGCGGGCAAGGGATGGAGGGAGCCGGGCCGAGGCGGCGGCGGGAAGGAGGAGCCGCCCCCTGAGGGGAGCCGCCAGGCCCGCGAAGGCTTCGGCCCTCCTCCCTGAGGGGGCTTCCCAGGCCCCGCCCCTCGCGCCCTCCCGGGCGACCCCGTGGCTCTGCCCCCCCCCCCCCGCCGCCGCTCGCCGCCCTCCCCGCGCCTCTTTCCCCGGCCGGCCGGGCTCCGTCGGAGGCTCGTCGGGCGGTCGTCGGGTCGTCGAGGGCCGCGGGTGCGCCGGGCCAGCATGGTGGAGAAGCGCTGCCCGCGGCTGCAGCGCGAGAGCGTCTACCGCTGGTTCTCGGAGCTGCCGTCCCCGCAGCGGGTGGAGTTCCTGTGCGGCCTGCTGGACCTGTGCATCCCGCTGGAGCTGCGCTTCCTGGGCGCCTGCCTGGAGGACCTGGCCCGCAAGGACTACCACTCGCTGCGCGACTCGGAGATCAAGGCCAACAACGCGGCCGACCTGGGCGGCCTGACCAACCTGACGGACGAGGTGGTGCGCAGCAAGCTGCTGGTCTCGCTGGCGCTGCTGGGCTCGTCGCACCGCGAGGCGGCCGGCGTGCTCTTCCGCACCCTCACGCACCTCGACTCGGTCATCCACAACTACGGGCTGCAGCTCAACGAGGGCCGCACCGGCGATGAGTTCCTGCTGCTCTTCACCATGGCCTCCAACCACCCGGCCTTCAGCTTCCACCAGAAGCAGGTGCTCAGGCAGGAGCTCACCAAGATCCAGAGCCTCCTGGCCTGCACCGCCAAGGGGCCCCCCGCCGCTGCCGCTGCCTCCGCCGCCACCACCACAGCGGGAGCGGCCGCCACCACCTGTCCCGGGTGCCACAAGGTGGGTCCTGGGCTGGGAGGTGGAGGCCAAGCGGTTTGCAATGGCTGGAGGGGATGGAAGGGAAGCAGACTGTGGTTTATGGTGGCTGGAGGGGATGGAGAGAAGATAGACCATGGTTTATGGTGGCTGGAGGGGATGGAGAGAAGATGGACCATGGTTTATGGTGGCTGGAGGGGATGGAGAGGAAGCAAACCATGGTTTATGGTGGCTGCAGGTGATGGAGAGAAGATGGACCATGGTTTACGATAGGTGGAGCTGATGCTTTATGGTGGCTAGAGGGCAAACCATGGTTTACAGTGGCTGGAGGGGATGGAAAAGAAAGATAGCAACAGCAGTTAGACTTATATACCGCTTCATAGGGCTTTCAGCCCTCTCTAAGCGGTTTACAGAGTCAGCATATCGCCCCCAACAAGAATCCGGGTCCTCATTTTACCCACCTCGGAAGGATGGAAGGCTGAGTCAACCCTGAGCCGGTGAGATTTGAACCGCTGAACTGCAGAACTGCAATCAGCTGAAGTAGCCTGAAGATCCCCAGTGTGTCCTGGGCTCTACACCCTGTCCCCTCTTCTGTGTCTGCAACTGTCTCTTGGCCACCCCTGTGCCTCTTCCCACTGCCTTTCCCCTTAGAAAATGGCATCTTTCAGTCAAGAGTTGCATCTCCAATCTTTGGAAGAAGATACTGGTGTGGCTAAGCTGTGCAGCTGTCCAGCCTTTTGGGTTCAGGGATTGTAATATAAATGTTGGCCCCAGGAGCTGATTTGGGGCTTCTTTTCGGCTGAAAAAGCAGCCTGGTCTTGTGAAATAGAGTTAGTAACCAGGAATCGAGACTGGACAGATGTTTTGGCCATCATCAGTGAGAATTGTTTAAAACTATTTCACAACTTTTGATAGTTCATTGGAAGTATGCAACGTGGACCTACGAAAGTTAATTTCCTTCAATAGTGTGTGTATTTCAAACGTCCTCGATGTAAAACTTTCAGTAAGTCTTTTTATATGTTTTTGGCGCACCTCATATTAGCTTTTGGTGCTACAAAATAAGCAGAGATGAATGCTTTTAAATTTGCTGATGCAGAGATACAATTCAAGAAGGAAGGAAGTTGTACAGTTGTTTAATTCCTCAGAAGTGGCTTGAGGCAAGCATGTTGCTCTTGTCGTTTGTGGTCTCAGTCCTCTAAATGCTCTTCAGACTATACTGCATTTGGACTACACAAATTTGAACGTAATCTTCACAGTCTTGCTTCGATACATATGTGGATCCCCCCCCCCCCCCCCGCTGGCTGTTCAAATTGAGGATATAGGGAAAACAGAGTTGGGATCTTGAAGGTCCTCTGGTCCAACCCCCTGCTCAGGCAGGAAACCCTCTACCATTTCAGACAAGTGGGTGCCCAATCTCTTCTTTAAAACCTCCAGTGTTGGAATAAAGAACAGTGCAACTAGATCATGATTAAATTGGGGTACACTGATCTAGTAAGATCTGGGGTACTGTTAATACATTCTATGTTATGTATTTCATCAAACAGAACTCAGTGTGAGGACATTTTTGTTACCATCCTGTGTGCTAAAGTATAAACTCCAATGCTTAAACTGTCAAAAGTTAATACCCTGGGCATTTTTTCATTTCTCAAACAAAAACACAGAATTAAATATCAATTTACATAAGCAACTGAATCGGCCAACAATGCCTCAGATGCTGGTAGATATAAAGACTTGATTGAATACTTGTTTAATGCCATTTGTAAGCATCTGCATCTGTCTTTATGTGTTTCTATAACAATCTGTCTATGGGGATTAAAAAAATAAGTCTAATTCATACTTCACGCTTTGCCAAATTCAAGTATTTTGAATGAGAGCTGGGGCTTGCATGAGTAGCCAGAAAATACACTGAGATGAACTGTGGCTTTTAAAGGGGAATCCCGAAGTGGTGTGTAATATTTTGAACAAAGAGTACCCTGTAGGTATTATGTAAAACAAATTCTAATGTCTTCACACACCAGTTAACTCTTGACTGAATAAATGCATTCAGTGGGACTTTGTGCTACAATTCTTTTTAGATTAGTATTCATTTCTGGTTTTAAAGATCTTTATGAGAGTCCTCCTGGATCATAATAAACTTAAAGGATGGCATTAATTTTCCAAGTTGCACTAACTTAATTAAACAGAGAGAGAAAGAGATCACCTACATGTTCAGTGTTTTTTATGGAACAGATTTAAAGTTTGTCCATATACTCATTGTCAAGAGCTGAATGTAACAGTTTGGGAAAATATCTTTCCTGATAACTTTGATAACTAAAAGTTTGTAATGTTTACAAAAAAATAATAATAAAGAAAATCGCATGTTAGGACTTGAGGAAAAATGGGCTCATTCAAAGAAAAGGTTGCATGCGGAACATGCTTAATTTGGTATTAATGAACCCTAAACCTGAAAGTCTCAAAAGGAAAAAAAGGTGAATAAAAACAAGTTTGGGATGTTAGGCAAAAGCAGGCTGAGTTGACACATTTGATAAGTGTTCTTCTTCACTAATCCTTCATAGGTTTTTCTCCTTTTTTCACCTCTAGCTTCCTAGGTTTGGTAGTTATATCATGGCTAGCTGATACAATGTTGAATTCCACACATCTTTAAAGTTGCCAAGTTTGGGAAACACTGCTGTAACTGATCTGATTAGTTTGTAAAATCAGCGTCTTAAGTAGGTTTGCTTACTATTCCACAGAGAGGCATTAGTGCTATATGGAGTTGAAATAAAATGATTGCGGGGATTATGAATAGTCCTTGACATGATTCATTTTTGTGCCTAGCACAACAATCCTTACTGCAGATAACCTTGTAGCCTAAATTACATTGACAGCAAATCTCATACTTGCCTCTTTTTATTCAATGTTGAAGAAGCTTTGGAGTTCTTGGTATCTACCAGATTATAAATTCCAATTTCTGCATGGTTGATGGACACGTACCTCATTTGGAATAAAGTTTGTTTTCACTTTCACTTACTTAGCCATTGCAAGTATATTTGGTAAAAAGATAAAAAGGCTTCGATGTTGTTGTTTTTAAAGTCTGTTTAGAGTGGCAATAGGGTCAAGTATGTATTGGAAATAAATGGTTTGCCCTGGGCATTAAAAGTGTAGTAATAGTGAATGGCCAGATGCAGCTCTGTGCATTGCCCCTGGGCTGAGGAATGGGAGAAAATGATGGGCTTGGTACTGTATGGAAGGCATTTGATCTTGGCCAGGAGAAGTAAGAGAAGCAAGAAGGCTTAGATGATGAACAGCAACCTGAGGCCAATTTTCAAACATAGGTTAGATCACCTAGCATCCTACCTTGGGCAGGCTGGCTCGGTTACAGAGGAAGTGGCATGTAGGGGACCTCTTTTGCCAGTGGTCTGCTTTTTTTTTAAAAAAAAAACCCACCTACCTGTAGTAAAAAGGATTTGGAGTACACTGAGTTAAAAGAAACGTGTCCTGCTATAAAGCACACTTTCGTTGCATTTCCTGCTGAGAAAATTCACACAATGTATCTGAGGCTATTGACTCAGCAGAAGCGGTTCTTAGATAGCTAAGTAGAACAATAGTTGGTATCTTAAGTGCAGCACTTGGAAGTACTTGGTGCTTTTTGGTCCATGTATTTGCTAGTCAGTCGCCGGAATTACTTGATTAGTGAAGTCTGTGAGACTAGGGCCAGATTTAAGCCTTTTCAAACAAAATGAAATGTGACGACCTCGGGAGCTTGTCTGAGACACACAGCAGGTAGTTTTGCTTTGAGAATTACTTTTAATAGAACGCAAATTAACACAGGTATAACAAAAATATGACCATTGATGTTTTGTAATGAGATTTGGGGGGCCTGAAGATGCTTTCTAAAAGATAGCAAGTTGAAAATAAGAATGTTGTTTTAGAAATAACTGGACTTTAAGAATATTTTTAACTCACGTAAACCAAATTGACAGGTTTGTTTTTTGTACTTTTTCTCTTACCTAGGTCACTCCGAGATCTGAGACCCCCATAAACCACGTGGTGGGTAACAGTTTAGAGAACGCACTCCACACATCAGCACATTCCATTGAGGAGTCATTGCCTAAGAGGCCTTCAGGGAAGCACTCCAAAGGTACATCCCAAGGTTTTGCCGAATATTCCTATTTGTGTGTGTATGTGTGTGAGAGAGAGAACATTCTCTGTCAGTTATGGTAGCCTTTGAGCAGGAAGTTTCTGTTTAATGGATGGGAGTGATTTATTACACACGAGTTTCATTCATTTCCCCATTTGCCTTCAGAAGATCATTCTCGTGGCCATGTAAGAATCTCTTTTCTTCAAGTAGCATGACTGCCAAGCTCTGCTACCTGCTGTAGTTACACCACGCCACAAGAAAGGACAACGGATAGGCTTGTCCCTGTAACTCATGCAGTGCAGAGCCCTGTTGTGTTGAATTTTCAGTGCTTAAATGAAATTTCTCACCTCCGCTGTAATTCTTTTGTTATGATATTGATTCATCTATTCAGGATTAGACTGTCCTATTGTGTGGAGATCTGACATTTCATTAAGCAGGCCTTATTGCTTGCACTTTAAAAGGGCATTGAGAGGCGTTAGCATTCTGTCTGACACGGCAGTACAAATGCTCTTTAATGCTACACCTCAGAATATTTTGGAACCTCTAGATTAGAATGTTTCATATATGCAATTTAATTCAGATAAAAGGATTCATATAGCTGGTAAAACAGTCATTCATAATAGAAAACCGTGCTTGGTTTTACTTAAAAACAGACAATGTAGTATACTCTTTTTTCCTGCTAGTTAGATATATGGATAAAGGCTTCCTAAATCACATTTTGAAACAAATAATCTGACAGTTTATTACTTATGACCAGGAAGTTTACTGTGTGCTGATGTTCTGAGATTTATCTGGAACACTAAATTAACATCCAAAAATATTGGAAATTATTCAGACATGTTGATCATGTGCAAAACACACAAAAAAAACCCCAGTCTTGCTTAAACAATCTAAAGAATCTTCAGTGTTAATAGTTTACTTAAATCGTGCTTCTGGGATGAAATCTAATTCAATATTTGATAAAGTATGGACATTTCAACTCTTATATTATTTTGTTTCCCTGAAAACAATGCCGCTTAAATGAAAAGATCACAATTATTTATTCTTAGCTCTTGTACAAACAATTATATTCTCTGTGCAGCATGCCTTTTTAGAACTTTACCAGATGTCTTGACCACAGCATATTTTCCAAAAGCATAGTGTGGGATAAAATACATTAAACCAGATGTTGAAATGAACTCTGCACTCCATAAGCTCTTACAATATTTTAATGAAATGGCAAATCCATATGGAAGTATCCTTATGACTATCTCATTGTGTAAAGCTCAAATGACATTTCCAAGGTGTAGCTACGTATGTTCTTATGAATTAACTGCAGGCCTTCCAGAATCACAGTGATAAAGAAACCTGAGGTTTTATTTATGGCAGCATATACGATTTTCTGTCCTTTAAAATATTTCACCAGTGTCAATGCTATGTAGAGAAGAAGCCTCATCTACATTTTCCCATTAGCATTTATTCCAAAATATTGAAAGCAAAACTTACTGGATTTCGTAAGAATAACAAACAAGCAGTAATTACAAAATTGATACAGATTAGAATTGCTCATTTATGGTGGGAGAAGGACATCTGTTTCTGCTTTGGAAGTATTGAGATGATTTTATGGATTATGTCCATATTCTAATAAAGATGTAGTCTTTGACTTATGACCACATTTGGGCCCCACATTTTGGTTGCTAAGTGAGACATTTGTTAAGGGAATTTTGCCCCATTTAATGACATTTCTTGTCACAGTTGTTAATCAGTTGAATCCCTGCAGTTAAGTTAGTAACATGGTTGTCAGAAGGCCATAAAAGTTGATCACATGATTGCACTTTTAAAATGTGAACACGAGTGTTGTTTGTCAGGTAATTCTATTTTTAATAAGATTGGCCTTCATTATAACTCACTGACTCTACAGTAGGAAACACCCTGTAACATTGACAGTTAATATCTTTTAGATTAGGCTATCAACATATTCCTGCAGCTTCTCTCCTCAGAGCAGGCCTTTTGGAGTGAAAGTCATTAGTTGAAGAAGGCAGTAAAGGGACTTGCTTAGCTGAATTGGAAATAAGCAACAGCTGTAATCCTGTATCTCCCAACCGGAAAATATTTCTGATTTTGCAACTATACCCTGAAACAGCGTTTTGTTTTTTTTTTCCTAAAGAAAAAAGAAAAGCAAGGGGGGAAAAAACAGCTGTTTTTCTGTACAACCACTTGTGTTACACCTCTTAGGAAAGACCATTGATTTATTGCATTACCTCACTGCATTGAGCATATCCATTTCATTAGTGTATCATGCTTGTGCTATTTTTAACAATAAGTTGAAGGGACAGTGCTGATGAAATTACATTATTTTGATTCCCAGCTGAAAGAAAAGCGGTATGGTCACAAAGACTGCTTGCAAAAAGCCCCCCGCGACTCGGTTGAACTACTTACGATTTTCAGGTTGTGATTGGATAAGGCTACCGATTAAATACTTCCTTCTTGCAAGTCGTTTAGTAGGAATAGTTACGTTATATTTTGATGAGGGCGAGTTCCACAAAATACGCATAATCTGTGGAAGGATATCACCAGACCAAGCTACTGTGTTCATTGTGCTTATGGCCACAACTGCTTTTTCGGGTGATTGGAGAAGGTGCTACCAGTGGAATCCAGCATTTGAAGTAAATGCTTGAACAGGGGATGTGAATTGCCTCGAGACATGGAAGCAGCCAGCTTTTAATCTGAAAGAGGTGGTGGCTGATTATTTCAGGCCGTTGCTTCCCCACAAACAGCAATATGGACTTTGTTGTACCTGACCCCTAAGGAATATTGTTGGTTTAGTACTACTTATGAAAGCTCTTTTGAGTATAAATCCCCCCCCTTCCTCTAATGCATACGATTGGTGGTTTGGGGAGAGGGGGGTTGTTGCTGTTAAGATTGGAATTAATGTGTACAGTGTAGAATTGGCTAAAAGAGGAAGAATATTTAGGGAGGGGAAAAAGCTGTTTTCAGCAGTAGGTTAAATACTTAGCAGAGGTGGTTTAGGAGTTGAAATCCTTCCTAAGGAAATCCATGTTCATTTGAAGTGCATGAAATCCCTGTCTTTTCACGGTTCTAATATTGTGGCACCTACACCTTTTGTCTCCGGATTTTGAAAAGATTACCCCTGGAGGCACTGTCCTTGTTTCTGCATAATATTGTGCTGGCCTGTCATCCGATCTGCCGCATCTTCTTCGAGGCTTACCTGTCAATCTTCATTGACCGTCACAGACCAAAGTAACAATGCAGTAATGCCAAAATAAAGAGTTCGCATGCAATTATGCAATCGTGCGCTGTTCAGAGACAGAGGTTTGATGCCCGGGTGAAATAAGAGATGATGACAGGTGACGAAGGTGCTAAGTAGGCAGTCCTAAGCCCTCCCTAGATCCTAAGGAAGTTGCTCTGGACTGCTGTGTTATTCTGCAAGCTCTCCCGATGTTGTCAGGAATCATAGGGCTCCAAACCAAGCTTGGGCAACGTTGGCCTGCTAGTACAGAGACAGGGGAGGCAAGTCTTGCACCTCTTGGAGGGAGCTCAGGGCCTACGCGGCTCCTTCCTCCTCTGCTTCAGCAGACGGAGGAGTTCAGTTGCTTCCGAAAGTGGTACAGGTGCAAGCTGCCCACTCCCACCCTCCTCCAAAGTGGGTAAAAACATTCATCTCTGCAAAATTCACAGGAAGCTTTCATTGGCGCTTACTGGGGTCGAGTGTTCTGTAATGGGTGACTCAGTGCTTCAAGTCGGGGCAACTAATTTGCAGAAGGTTGTCCAGTCACTTGCTCCTAACAGCTATTACAATTGTTGCCAAGCTTGGGGGAGGGCTGTTGCTTTCTTTGTGTGTGTGTGTGTGTGTGTGTTTCTGCAATTATACTACAGTACTGATATCATCTGGGACAGGGGTACCAACTTGTGGATTTCAATCCTCAAAATTGGCTGGTGAAATCTGGAAGTTAAAGTCTGCAGATCTTAAAATTGCCAAAGTTGGATACCTCTGCCCTAGGGCCTTTCTAATCTGTGGGTCTTCACTGTGAAACCAATACATACAGCAAATGACTGCCTAAGTGTGACCCCATAGATTGGAATTCTATTGTGGTGAAGATACCGTCACTAGCTCAGATTAACTTGATAAGATATGTCAAGCATTATTACAGAAATTCAAGTATATTGGGATCAAACCGTCCTAAGAACATTATTTGATTGACTGATCGATTTTTAAAAAGAGACAGAACAGAACCTATTATTGTTTTTGTAGTTGATGTAAAGGGTGGGAACTTGCAGGTGATATCCTATTGTAGACCTAGTTTACAATGATGTGAATATAGACTCATTTTTTCCCTTGAAGATTGAAAGACATACGCTACTTAGTTCTAATCTAGGCCAGTAGAATATTTTTTTGTTGAAAAAATATATGTGGTTTTTGATAAGTCTACATACATAAACTAGTATATACAACCCAGTTATCTGGAGAACATTTTTAAGAATGTCATTTAACTGAGAGCATAATAAATTGAAGTCCGGCTATTTGTGCAAAAATAATGTTCATCTGAGTTTTAGTTTCCTGTCCCAGAGATTACTCATGTTTTTAAAATAGCAGTTATATGCTTTTCTCATAATTCCCAATATGCTTAATGGGCATTGTGGTTATCTTAAGATGCTGACTTCACTATTTGTCTAGTCACTGAACTCGTATTTTGTTTTGATTTTAACTTTCTTTAATATTGAAAGGAAACCAAATATAATAAAAGAAGCCCAAGATCTTTTAATCTTGAACCTGCTTTTGGAAATACATGAAAAAGTTATTCACAGTCTGAAAACAAAAAGGAATGAAGTTGTGGAATCAGACAGGAAATTAAGTCTATTAGTACTGTAAATTGGAACCGAATGTTCCATATGTTGTCCACATGAATGGAGTTTAGTGGGTTTCTAGTGTGTGTTTCATGAATCTATGGTTGCATTTGTGGCAGAAAGGTAATAACTAGATACATTAGCGTTGCCATCCTTGTGTAGGTCTCTCTGGCAGTTGTCTCATATGTAGCATCTTCCTGGTGTAAGAACAGAGAAAAAGAAGTAAGAAATGGCAACTGTGACGAGTTTCCGTTGCTACAATATTTTATTAAAAATTCATTCTGGCAGATCAGAGCTGGACAAAATATTGCCCTTTACTGTGGCCATTTTACAAAGCTGCTAAATTTCTGTTTCTCACATTTTATGGTGGAGCCCTTATAAAAACTAGGTATAAAACAAGTTGAAATATTAGAGAATACTATCCAATTTTCCTGCTATAATCCATAAATGTTGCTGTATAATGGATAGCTATTTACATTTTATAATCTAGTTTATGAGAAGTCTAAAAGTGTTATCTCGTTGCCTGTTCACTAGTTGGCTAGTAACAATTCTGAGCTACTGAACATTCAAAATTGCCCATATTTTCATATATATCCATGTAAAACTGTCTTTCTGTTCTCTTGTGTTGAAGTGTTAATGAAACCATGTGACACTTTTAGGGGTAGCTAGTGCAAAGTTAGTAATATGGATACGCTTCTCTTTCTCTCAATCAAGCAGCTATTTGATATCAATAAAACAATTATTCTATATTCTTTAAAAACTAATCAGTTCTTTCTTGGTATTATTAGGGTGCCTATGATGTGGTTATCGAAATAATAATTGATATACAGCACTTGCTTACTGAGGGCATGATCTGTTTGCCTATTAGTTCAATTTCTCATAAAGGTTCAAGTGGAAACTACCTCCTATGAATTAAAAGATGAAAAATAACATTAAGAACATTTAATTATGACACAAATGTAAGCATTAATCCAGTTGATGCTTCAACTGGATTCAGTTCATATGACTTTTCTGTAGAAAGATAGAATAAATAGGAACTTTAAAAGCCTTAAAACTGTTAATTTACCACATAGGGAGAAAATGTGTTTTGAGCCAAGTGAGAAAGAACATAATGGGAATGTTAGTTAGGAAAAGTGCTTTTAAACAATTTTAGCTTTTCCAAGCAAGATTAATATTCAGTATACACACATGGGTATTTTTAAACTTGTTCTTTGTAGCTGCTGGCATGTTATTCAGCAAACGTTAAAAAATCTTGCTCCAGGGGATAATCAACTCTTGTTTCAAAGATGAGCATTTTATACACATTAAAAACCTTTAAGGCACTGACTGTGGCATGTGTGTGTTGCCTGCCTTAAAAAATATTTAGCCCATCAGATCTGGCAAAAGAGGCATGCGGTGGGTCCCATCTGTTAAGGAATTAAGTTGGCATGCCCAAGGAGGTCTGCCATGGCGCCTGCCTTATGGAACATTCTCCACCCCACCCCACCAAGTGAGGTCAGTTCTACCTCTTGTTCTCCTGAAGCCCCTCCAAGACCGGCTGGGGACCTGAGGGATCTCGAGGTGGCTCCCTCGCTGATCCGGTCTGCTGGTTGGGTCTTCTTTCACAAAGCAGCAGAAGAGGAGAGCAAACGGATTGTTTCGTGTTTTGTAAGGTCTAAGGAGCCACCTTGGTTTTTGAAGCTAGAACTCGCCATTCAAATTCAAACACTTGGTGAACCTATCCCGAAAGTGGTTTTTCCCCAAAAGGTACCTGCACTGTCTAGATTTTGTTTTCTTTGGAAAACATTTTGCTTCTCATCCAAGCAGCTTTTTTTTTTTCCAAAGGAAAAAACCAAGACGGTCTAGTTGTCTTTTGGAAAAAATACCTTTGGGACGACTGTAACCTGGACAATTGATAATCTCCATAGACCCCTCGGTAAACCTGGTTCCATGACTTTGGGTTGCTTGTACTTATTCACATGTTGCATTAACAAAAAGGATCCAGGCATCATGGATGGAATTTGCCATCCAGATGTGGGCCAGTAGGAGTGATCACGGATGCCTGCAGCCCTCTCTGCTTTTCAAGCAAAGAAAACAGGCCTGCAGCCCTTCCGTATGTAACACGTATTTCTTTTTCTTAACAGTAAGCGTCGAAAAGGTGGAATTAAAGGGATTGTCACACAAGAAGAATGATAGGATTGTTGAATATTCTTTTGAGGTGAGTATCAACGATTTACAAAGAAATACAAATGAGATGAAGGAAACCAGATGTGGAGCATTCAGCATGCTTTCTTTAAAATAACAGTTTGCCTCTCAAAACATATTATATTCAATTTTACATTACCTCTGATTCCAAAATTATGTGTCTCGGACATTTACCACTTCATGTTGTAGGAAATAGCCTGCTTATATCTTTTTGTCGAGGTGGCGCAGTGGTTAGGGTGCAGAACTGCAGGCCACTTCAGCTGACTGTTATCTGCAGTTCAGCGGTTCTAATCTCACCGGCTCAAAGTCGACTCAGCCTTCCATCCTTCCGAGGTGGGTGAAATGAGGACCCAGACTGTGGGGGCGATATATGCTGACTCTGTAAACCGCTTAGAGAGGGCTGAAAGCCCTATGAAGCGGTATATAAGTCTAACTGCTATTGCTATTTTTAATGAAAGGACTTTAATTATTCATTTTCATTTAAGATGTGCTAAAAGAATGTCAATCATTTGCTCATAGCCCAGTCTAATTGCGTACATACAAGGAAAAACGTAATGTGCAGCCCTCACGCCATAACAAGCGATTCTAAAGAAACCACGATAAAGCAGCGATACAGTAATTGTGCCCTCCTATTAAATAATAACTCATTAAAGTTGTTGGGTATCTGTCCCCGTGCCTTGAGGTTAATCATACAAAATGCAGCGAGAAAAATATCGGAAGATTTTTGAATACCTAAAACTATAAATAATACAGTATGATAACTGAGCTCTATTCACAGGATAGGGAAAGTCCCGTAATTCCCGTGATTTTGTTTTGATATATTTAGACTACACATTCCATCCCCTGAGAGCCTAGCCTGAGGGGCAAGACAGGCACCAACTGGTCTCTCTCTAGTCTGAGAGCTTAAAAGAGGGAAAGGTGTGCGCTCTGAGCTTTAATTCAATCTGCAGAAACAGATTTCCGAGGAAAAGGGACTCCTGAACTTCTGTGCAGAACTACCTTGCTTCACAGGGACACATAAATAACAGGAATATTATGAAAGCTAACAGAAAGTGGGGGGTGGGGGTGGATTTTGAGGGCACTTTTCTTTCTTGTAAATATCTGGAAAAGCAAGCAAAAAGCCACGTAAATGGAACCACAGTTAAACGCATCCAAAAGTGCTATTGTTTCCCCTGCATGCTGTGTGTGTGTGATTGTGTGTGTGTGTGTGTGTGTGTGTGTGTGTGTGTGTGTGTGTGAGAGAGAGAGAGAGAGAGAGAGAGAGAGAGAGAGAGAGAGAGAGAGAGAGAGAGAGAGAGAGAGAGAGCGCGCGCGCGCCAGGGGAAGCAAAAGAAATCAACAAAACCCCAGGAAGAATCGACGCTGCCTGCCCATTTTTGTTTCTCAGTTTAAGTTAAGCAAAGGCTGGAAAAAGGAAATTCCTGAATTACGTAATGTATTTTGAAACTCTTTCCTCCCATCAGTGCTTTTGGCAGTATCCTCAGGGCTGGAAAAATGCATGCATTTTGGTGGTTAATATAGTGTGGAAACATCCTGCTCATCTCACCCCTGCTTGTTTTTAAAAAGGATAGTGGGAGCATTTCCCCACCTGTCCTCTAGATACGATACGTGCAAAACTCACACTGGGTTCGCCTCTGTCTTGTATTGTAAGTCATCACTTAGCTTCTGTGGACTTCCAAGAGGGGCTCTCAGACAGCTGGTTGAACTTGCAGGAAGAAAAAGATACAGATTTAGGGGGTTTGGCACATCCTCTTACAAATACGCATACGCACACGCAGCTCATCTCTTGATAGGAGTCTGGAATACACCAGATGCCCATGTGCGAGCTTTGAAAAGGGTTAGGGTTAGGGCAATATACAAGTAGTCTTCAACAATCACAATTGGGACCAAAATTTCCGTTGCTAAGCAGTTATTTTAAGTGTTAAATGCCTGATTTTATGACCTTTTTTTGCCATGGTTGATAAGCAAATCACTGCGGTTGTTAAGTGAATCACACGCCCATTAAGCGTACCTGGTTTCCCCTGTTGACTTTGCTACCAAAATGTCCTGTCTCACCATGACGAGATCAAATATGCTTCTAAAGTACATTTTGTTAATTTAAAGAACAGTTTTGTAGTTCTGATCTTGGATCAGGGGTAGTAAATATATACAAGAGAGCAACAAAGGGATATGTTGCCCACCGTCTTCTGATTACAGTACTATAAAAATCAATGAAGAAAACAAGGATTGGTGTAGAATATCCCACTATGCTAATTTTTACACGGCACACGTGAGAGGCCCGGCCATTGCCATGTTTTTAAAATGAGCATTAACAATGCCGATTAACAAACCCAAGCCAATTTTTTTGCTTCATGCGGTGGTGGGATAAAAGCATCATGCCAGTGGGATTAAGTTTAAGTCCACTTTGGGGAAAACATTGTAACCTTCAGAAACGCAGTGAGAATTTTGCCCCGCTGTATAAGGGTTCAGCCCAGCCCCGTCCGTCTGACTGACCGTCCATTCTAAAGTTGCTTGATGAAGGTGAGCAAAGGGTCCTTTTTCGTTTCCTTAGGTCTTATGGTCTGATTCTTCAGTGACAGTGGTAAAAAAGTCTTCTGCCGAAGTGACTGATTTCATTTCAAAGGTAAAAAATGATTTTGTGCAATTGGTGTTTTTAAGGTACATTTGGAAGCACATATAACTAACTATACGCTGTATCTTGCACAGCTTTTTTTTTATTTAAAAAAAATAGAATAAATTTCTTTTTGCATGCCGTATGTCAGTTTCATATTGAATATTTTAAGTAATCCATGTGCTGCTCGATTCTGACAAGCAGTGCGGTACAGTACCAATAATAAAAAACCCAACGTTTTCTTTCTTAGTTAGGTCAGTTGTGTCCAGAAGAAAATTTGGAGAAATTCATTCCTTTTCTAGCTGGTCCAGAATCATTTTACTTAGAAAGAAGCCATATGGACTTGGAATCAGACCTTAGGTATACTTTGAACTTGTTTCTGAAATTTGTCTGGGTGCGGGTGTGTGTGACTTTCAGTTATTATTTTATTGTTCAGTTAATAAATTTAACTATTTCAGTAAGTAATAATAACTCTGGTTTAATTGCCGTTGTTTCATCACTCGCTTCGGTTGCAGTTACTTAGTAATAGTTTCTTAGCACAAATTATGAAACCCTGCTTAGATTCTCGTATGGCTCCTCTACCTTCAGGTTCTCACACCCTGCTTTCATTAACAATGCCCAGTTCTGTAATTCTGTGCCAGAGTCCTCACACAATTCTACTCTGTAGGAATTCATGCAGTCCCTTTAGGGGAGGGAGGGAGGGGGGGGGCTGTTGGTTCCTTGGAAGTGCATAATTTCAGACCCAGGTCTATCTTCCTAATTAGCGCTGTGCAGGATCGGGTTTAATAGGTCTTCCCTTTGAGGTGCCTACCATTGTTTTAATTCCAATGCTTTGGGAAAGCGACAAAAATACATGCACTCGAGAGTTACTTGAGAAGTTTCCCAGATAAAGCAAGCTTTGAAAAGGGAATAAAAGTAAGAAAAACAGCTTGGAGGGACAACCTCAGATGGGAAGAGCGAAAAAAGGAACAAAAAAAAAGAGAGGGTTATTTCAGGAAACAAGAAGGCTTTGAGATGATTGAAGCTGATAAGAGCCGGACAAGTGAGAATCACAGGACGGATCACTCTGAAGCGTTTTATTTATTTAATTAACCTACTGTACATGTAGCGGAGTTTGAGAAGCTTGTACTAGATTTGGGAGCGGACAGGAAGCTGTTGCAAAGACCTTAAAAAGAGGTATTGCGTGGGTAGAGTAATGAGGAAAATGAATAACTTGGGCAGAAAAAATAAATCTTGAGGGCCAGTTGCATTGGGTAAGCCAAATCTGCTTTAAAAATAATAGTGGTAGCGCATCAGCGGAAAGCCAGTCTCGAAACAATTGAAACTCCTGTATAGCTGGCAGAAGCAATTAATTAAATTACAAGAGCAGTATTATTTGCTTACAGGAAATATAAATAGGCAAGAAAGTTCTAGTCTGACCACTTATAAGTAGCCCTCAATTTATGACCACAGCTGGGTCATAGGAACCTCTGTCCCTAAGTGATTCTGTTAAGCGAATCACGGGTCGTTAAGAGATTCCAGCTTCATCTCTTGACACTGGGACAGTTCCAAGTGTGAGGAACGGTGCCTTTATAACGGTCACTGATCAAATGGTTCATAAGTCGAGGTCTGCCTCTAATTCTAAGTCAGCTGTCTTGGCAGATTTAACTCACAGATAAAGAGGATCGTGGCTGTTTCAGGAATCTGCCCCCAGTTGTCTCTTCAGTGACTTCAATACTTCATATATTTGCAATTTCCTAATGAGTTCTGTGCGGTGTGACTTCGTTTTTGACAACTTTCACAATCTTAGTTTTGTTTTGCCTGAAGTTGGGAAAATATCATCCATCACAATAATTTTGCAGGTATTTGGCATCCTTACCGTCCCACATCTGGAAAAATGACCACGTCAAGAAATTTTTCAGCACTTCATGTCACTCCCCACAATATCTGAGTTCAAGTGAGTTTAAAGAGCAAAATGCCACCTCAACCCTCTCCTAAAATGGGTGTGTACGTATGTTTATGTATATGTAAAAAGACAGTCAAATAATAGCTCTCTAAATACTGTTATGTCCTTGTTTTTAGGTCCTGGCAATTCTTCCCTTTACAAAGTGGGTACGACGCTGGGTGCTTCTGGAAGGTGAGGTGAATTTAGGGAGCGGGTAGAATGCAGAAAAATTGAAATGTTCTTCCGCTTCCTGTGTAATTAGGGGAAACGGCTTTGGCTAATTTGGCTGAGTCCCCTTCGGGGAAAAGGGCGGCATATAAATGCAATAAATTCTAATTCCCCGACAGCCTTCTCGTTTTTATGAATTACATACTTTGTATTCATATGAGATCTTCTTACTGCTCACATTACATCGTCCCCCTCGTTTGAGCAAGGCTCCCTCCCTGCCCTGCTGAGGTATTTTCCTTTTTGCTGGCTTTTAACACCCCCATAGTGAGCAGTGGGTTCGCTTAACAACCACAGCATTCACTTTATGGCCATTGCCAAAAGGTCATGTGTTCGGGTTTAGTCACGCGGCCTGCTTTACGACTGTCGCGACTCATGGTAGTAATTGCGGGGGCTCAATTGCGGTCATAACCCGAGGACTATCTGGGGTACCCATGACTTCCTAGGGAATGCTTCATTCCTATCCGGCTTTCCTCCTCTCTTACAGGCCCATCTGTGGGGTTGCAGGTGTCCAGGCCGCCCAGAACACTCTTCAGCATCACCTGCCTCATCCGTCCGCGGCAGCCGTTGCCCTCTCCCACTGCTCTCATTCAGGTGGGGCCGGGCCTACGTTAGCATGTAGCCGCAGCCAGAGAGAAAACCCTCCCCCTGTTTTAATGTCTCCAAGCCCACAAAACCCCCAGGCCCAGGAGCAAAACGGAATTTTAGATTGGCTGCGGAAACTGCGGTTGCACAAATACTATCCGGTTTTTAAACAGTTGACGATGGAGAAGGTATGATGCAGGCCTCACCAGAAGCATATAGTGCTTTTTTTTCCTGTTTCTATTTTTCCCCTCTCCCTTCCCCGTCCCTGCTCTTCCCTTCTCGATTCAGTTACACCATTCACAGGCTGTATTTCTAGCAAGAAGAATTTCTCAATAATCTGGGAAATTATTGGTAAAGCCAGCGTAGGCTTAACTTAGAGCAGTGTTTTTCAACCTTGGCAACTTGAAGATGTCTGGACTTCAACTCCCAGAATTCCCCAGCCAGCGAATGCTGGCTGGGGAATTCTGGGAGTTGAAGTCCAGACATCTTCAAGTTGCCAAGGTTGAAAAACACTGACTTAGAGGAATACTACTTTTAAAATGGCTTAGTAAGAACTAGTTAAAATGTAGTACTTCTTTGCAGAAGGATGTTGTAAAGCTATGACCATCTTATTCTGATTTAAAAATGATAGTGGGGAGCCCTCTGGTGGAGGCGAATTATGCCATTTAGACCCAGAGCAGCTCCAACGGGCATCTTCTAGTAATCTGAGTATTTTTGGTATGCCTTTAGCTATAAATTGAATTTAGTGCAAGGCTGAGTTTAATCTCTTTTAATATTTTTCTCTTTTTTTATTGGAATATATCCCAGTTCATTATGCCTGCCTTAGTATTCTCAATTCCAAAACCGCTTTTACGCTTAGAAAACGTGCTGATTATTTGTCTTTCTCCACAAGTTCTTGAGCCTCACCGAAGAAGATCTTAATAAGTTTGAAACACTCACCATGGGAGCGAAGAAGAAACTCAAGACGCAGCTGGAATTGGAAAAGTAAGTATCAGCCGCAGAAAGACAAGCAGTCCCCCCCACCCCCCCAGGTGATTTGTAACTAATACTAAATGAATTTGTTTTTTAAGACATCATTCCCAACAACTTAGGAATGTAGTGTACATTCTTAAAAAAGAACTGGGGCAGATTTGATCTTGGATTTGTGTGTGTGTGTGTGTGTGTGTGTGCATGCCATTGTTCCGTGGCCAGTTCAGGTACTCCTTAACTTACAAAGGCAGTGCTGTCACGAACAACACAGTTGTAAAGCATTTGTCAATGGTTATGCTGGCCATCCGGTTGCCATTGTCCAGCGAGAGGACATCATGTGACCAGAACTTCCGACTTCTGCCAGCTTCTCCGTTGACTGAGTGGGAAGCCGGTGGGGAACCCTGAAAATCGGGGTCACATGACTGCAGTGTTTGCCCCTAATAGTGAGCCAGGCTCCGTGCACCTGAGTTGGAGTCATGTGACGGCGGGAATGAGATAATATCTGGAAGCATGAGGACCCGTCAGAAGTCCCTTTTGTGCGGGCTCACCGCAACTCTGAACTGCCCTCTGAAGGATCTGTACCTGTAACAGCTCTGGGTGATTTCATGCTCACAGAAAAAGCACCTGTTAATTGGTGTTGGGAAAGGGGTTACCCATGGATACGCATCGAAAAAAATTGCAGTCTGGCTAGGCGACAGGGCGATTGTATTCAAGTGTTTCTCAACCTTTTCTTAACGGCAGAGAAAAGTCAGAGAAGCGGACCATGAACCCAGCCCCCTCCCCACCGGTCAGCTCTGGGGTGGCCAGAGTTCCTCCCACCACTCACATCAACCCCATACAGAGCATTCGTGGGAACCATGCCACAGGTAAACGGGTCCCCCGTGTCAGATGAGTGTGCTTCTCCCATTAGTGCTGCTGCCTGGAGCCTTTCCTCCCCTGCCTCTTAAGGGAGGTGGGGAGCTTCCCTCAGAAAGCAGCTCGCTTAATCGCAGCCCTCCCCTCCTTGTTTCTGATGAGGGTTTCTGCTTCTCTCCCCCAAGAACTGCACGTGGACGTGGATCAGGCCGTCTCCACCACGCCCCCCCGGGAAGGCAGTTCCTCGGAGTCCTCCAGCTCGTCCTCCAGCCCCATGGGCATGCAGCCCCGGGAAGAAAGCTCGGACAGCGCCGAGGAGAACGAGAGGCGTAAGGGCTGCTCCTTTTCATTCTGTGGCAGCCCCCGGGCCTCCCTGGGCCGGCGTGCTGCAGCTGATCCCGTTTGCCTTGCAGGTGTGGAGATCCACCCGGAGCCCTCGGAGAAGGAGAAGCCGGTCATGATCCTGAATCACTTCGGCTCCAGCTCGGCCCGGCCCACCGCTCAGGTTTTGCCCGTACAGAACGAGTCGGGCTCTAGTCCGGCGGCTCACCACTCCTTGCCAGGGCAGATGACGGCCACTCCGATCCGAATATTAAACTCTATGCACAAACCCGAGCGCGGAAATGCGGACCTGAAGCTCCTTTCTTCGCCTATGCACTCGCTTTTACCTTTGGAGGAGAGGACGAAGTTCCCCGGCGGGCCCGCTCAGAACAGCGTCAAGATGGAGAAGAGCTTTGGAAACACCCTGGCGGATCGGATCCCGGTGCCTCCACATCAGCCCCTGCAGGTGCTCTCGGCGGTCCCTGAAAACGGCCCCTCCACGCCTTCCATCCATTTCGGCCTCCGATCCAAATTGGTCCACGCGCCCGCCCTGGACCGAATGGCGAAACCACCCCAGCCCCCGGGTATCCTGGTGGAAACCAGCACCACGGCCACCGTCACCTCAAGCACGGTCTTCCACATGGCACGCCCCCCCATCAAGCTGCTGGTCTCCTCATCCGTGCCCACCGATGCCACCCTGGCGGGGCAGCCGTCCTGCTCCAACAGTATGCAATTCAGCGTCTCCCCAGCAATAATCAGCCCCCGGACAGCTCTGTACACCGCCAACACCAAAGTGGCCTTTTCCGCCATGAGCGGCATGCCGGTGGCCCCCATGCCCAGTAGCACCTTCTGCGCAAACAGCAACCCCGCCGCGTCTTCCAGCAGCCACCTCGCCACCTCCTTCGCCAACATGGGCAGCCTGCCCAGCTGCCCCCCTCCCAGCTCCAGCCCCACGCTCTCCTCGGCCGCGGAGAACAGCTTCTACGGTGGGGGCGGCTCTGCGGGGAACATGCCCGTCCCCAACCAGAACAATCACCACCACCACCACCACCAGCATCAGCAGCCGCCTGGCTGCATGGTCTGCAGTTCCTGCGGCTGCAGCGGGAACTGCGGCTCCAGCGGCATGACTGTGAGCTACACGAACTACTTCCAGCATCCCTTTTCAGGGCCGTCCATGTTTACGTTCCCCTTCCTGCCCTTCAACCCTCTGTGCAGCAACGGCTACGTCAACCCCCAGCAGTACAGCAGCAGCTCGGCCTTCCCCATGGTCCACTCTCCGTACAGCGGCGGCCCCACGCCGGACTCCCTCATGAGCGGACAGTCGGCCTTTGCGGTGCCCCCCATGCAGAGCTTCATGGCCGGCACCGCAGGGGTGTACCAGGCCCAGGGGATGGTGAACAACAGCGGCGGCTCGGGACACAAGAAGCCCGGGAACCTCTCCTGCTACAACTGTGGAGCCAGCGGCCACCGAGCTCAAGACTGCAAGCAGCCACCGATGGATTTCAATCGACAAGGTGAGGAGGGACGTGGCTTGTCGGAGGTGGATGGATGGGGCTGCTCCCCCCCCCCAAAAAAAAAAAAAGGCAGCCAGGGACTGTGGTTCTGGGCACCGGGAGGGACAAAAAACCCTGTTGAAAACACAAGTGTGAATTTGCCGTTCCTTGCCAGATTTGATCCAGTCCCTGAATGTCCCTAGTAGAAGCATTGATGTGTGGTTGTGAAGGACACAGCCTGGGTGCCAGTCCCACATTCTCTGCCCTGTCTGCTTCAGGAGGTTATCATGAGGACCAGTCTCCTGAACTCAGAAGGAAGGCAGAATATTAAAAATACATCGTTTTTTAGCATTCTGTAAAACAGGAGGAGGGCCTTCTCTGTAGCCGCTCCGGCCCTATGGAATGAACTACCCCCAGAGATCCGGACCCTGCCCACTCTCGTGGCCTTCCGAAAAGCCTGGCTATTCCAGCAGGCCTGGGGCTGTTGACCTCTTGACCGAGGTCCAGCCCTGATTAGACTGGGTGCACGATGTGTTTCTTTTAATCTGCTTTCTTTTATCTGTTTTTTAACCTTTTTCTTAAAATTTTATTTCTGTAAGCCACCCGGAGTCCTTCAGGATTGGGCGGCCTATAAATTTAATAAATAGAAATAGAAATAGCTGAAAGGGTCTGGCTGAGGAGGCCGAGGAGGGAAGGCAGTCAGTGTAGCCCCCAAGATAACAAGAGCACTTAGACTTCTATACCACTTCACGGTGCTTTATAGCCCACCTCAAGCGGTTGATAGAGTCAACCTATGGTTCCCCAAACAATCCGGGTCCTCATTTTACCCACTTCAGAAGGATGGAAGGCTGAGTCAACCTTGAGCCTGGTGAGATTCAAACTGCCAAATTGCAGACAGCAGGAGCCTGCATCACACTGCAGCTCATAAGGATGTCTCGAAAACAAGATGAACAATTACAGGGAGTCCTTGACTTACAACCAATTAGCAATAGCAATAGCAGTTCGACTTATATACCGCTTCATAGGGCTTTCAGCCCTCTCTAAGCGGTTTACAGAGTCAGCCTATCGCCCCCACAGTCTGGGTCCTCATTTCACCCACCTCAGAAGGATGGAAGGCTGAGTCAACCTTGAGCCGGTGAGATTAGAACCGCCGAACTGCAGATAACAGTCAGCTGAAGTGGCCTGCAGTACTGCACCCTAACCACTGCGCCACCTCGGCTCTTTAGTGGCTGTTTGAAGTGACTTGGGAACAGTCCTCACACGTACAATGCGTGTAGCACCCCCACCTTCCTGTGATCAAAATTGGGACGCTTGGCAATCAGCACGTATTTATGGTGGGGTGGTGGTGGAGCTTCCTGGGGTCATATGATCCCCACTTGTAACTTTCTCAGCTGGCTTCCGCTAAGGAAAGTCAACTGTGGGCGCCAAGATCCGCTTAACGACCGCAGGTCTCGTTTGACAACTGCAGGGATTCGCTCAACTAAAAGTTGTAAAATTGGCCATGACTCACTTAACAACTTCCTTGCTTGGCAGTGGAAGTTCTGTTCCCAATTGTGGTTGCAAGTCCGGGGCTGCCTGTATTGTGTCCCCAATACCCCGAAGAATCTGTGAATCTGAACTGGGATTCTTACCACCTGGATTGCAAAAACTGTGCTAATTGAACCTTCCTTCTTTTTCCTTCAGGTACATTTCGGTTAAAATACGCTCCCCCGGCTGAGAGTTTAGAGTCCACGGACTGAGATTAACTTCAGATGCAATATTTTGTGATGGCAAAATGGCCATGAAATAATTAGGGAACTTCAGATTGGGAGTCTATCTGTTGAGCTTATTAATGTTATTTTTTTAATCCAAAGGTGCTCTACTTCAACCCTAGGAAGGAACTGAAACTTTAGGAGAGGGGGGCGGGGGGGTGGGGGTTTCCAAGCCCCCCCCTTTTTTTTCCTGAATTGCCAAAACAGATTTTAACGTTGGATCTCCCCGAAGATAGGCGGGACTGGCCAAACTCTCTTTTCTTGTTGTATAGAAACTGCTGCACTTTTGCCGAAGAATGTTGCCATAATTTCACCTTCCATGCTGGAAAATTAAACTCCTGGGCAGCTACGTTATAACCTGGAGTTGGAGTGAGAGCTAAAAGGCCGGTGGTGCAACCGTTGCCATTTCGCCCGCTGGACGCTCCGGAAGCTAGTTAAAACGTATTATCTCCTCTTTAAATTTTCTTCCTCTCAAAATAAATCAGGCACTACACTCTGGGATTTTTAAAGGGTTGCACTACGGAAGAATGTATAATTCTGTTCTGACTATCTGCACTTCTAGCGAACTGAGGTCAGGGGAAGAGAGATTGGAAGCAGGCTACGTGGTCGTCTCATAAAGGAAAACAAAACAAACGTAACCCTCTTTTTCTCCCCAAAGAACAGAGGTGAACGCTTCATTCTGGAAACAGTTTTTATGTACCACGTTGGTCAGGAATTCCTCTTAATGTAGGACTAACCAGCAGTGGATTAAACTTAAGTCTCACAAGAGTCTAGTGCCAGAGACTCAGTGGTTTCTTTTTTTAAAAAATTCTCTTCTACGATTTAAGGAAGTGTTAACAATTCAGCGGTTTCTGCCGTAGGAAATAGTGTTCTGCATCTGTAATAAATTTTAAAATTCAGACTCTTCCAGGAATTTGTTGGGTTTAGAAGGCGTCAAAATACGAAGTACAGTAGCCTACCGTTCCGTTATTTAGGAAAGTTTTATAGTTTGCCTCTTTTCCATTTGATGTGGGCTATAAAAAAATTTTTTTTTTAGCTTTGGTAGCTAAGTAGCAACCAGTAATGCTTATCCAAAGGGGGCTGAAACAATGTGGATTTTTACCTCTCTAAGGGAGGCAATGTTTTTTTTATTTCAAAGAATCCATTCTCCCTGCTGCACTCCTTTGCTTCATGATCTGGGCTGCCTCAATTCTTAGTCACGCAGGACAGGACTGGCTGGGTCTCCACATTTTTTAATGTGCTGCTTTATAGTAGAAGAGAGCCCCCCCCCCCCTTCGGAACAGCAGGAGTGGCCGGGTCAAAAGTCTCTCTCTGCTTTCAGTAAAGCAGTGGCGAGTTCCCCTCCTGTGCTGGTTTATTGCCTTGGACACTGGTCAATTCCAACCGGCCTGCGTCTGACGTCCGTTATTTCTATGCAATGGAGTATTTCAGTTTCCATCTCCTCACTTTTGGCTTCACCAAAACAGGGTTAAGTTAGATGGGGGCGAGATAGACTTAAGCTAGTTGAACGTTATTCGCTCCGAACTCTGGGGTAGTAACGCGGCTGCGGTTAAAATCAGTGTGCCGAGATCGTAACGTGTACAATTCATTTTGTAGTTGCCCTGAATGACGGAGGCTGCTGCTATACATGGTCACCTGTTAGGGAAATAAGACTGTATTCAAAGATGATGGGAAGTCAGCAACTTACGTGGCCTTAATCTTGCCATGAGTGGAAGCGACCTGCCTTGGTTATTACATCTTTCATGTTTACTTTTAAAGCTGAAAATATCTTTAATAGTCTGAAATATACGCTAAGAGCCAAATGTCCATTAAAAAGGAATCCCTATCATCCCACAAGCTTAGCAGGCTAAAAACCTTACTGGTTTTCTTAATTGGGAAGCCTCTAGGACAGTGGCTCCCAAACTTGGCAACTTTTAAGACTTGTGGATTTCAATTCCCAGAATTCTCCAGCCAGCTCTGCTGGCTGGAGAATTCTGGGAGTTGAAGTCCACAAGTCTTAAAAGTTGCCAAGTTTGGGAGCCACTGTCCTAGGAATTTGCCTCTGTTACATCTGTGCATTTAAAAAAAAAAGTGATTTTCTTTCCCGTGGGAAAAAAAAAGACCCTCTCGCTCAGCTATCCAACTTTCAGAGAGAACCGCTTTGATAATATAATTGCAGAGAAAAATGCAGCGGAATCCCCAGAAGAAAAAATCTGCTCTGACTTTTCTTGCTTTGAAAGTATCAGCTTTGCCTTGTAGTTCTCCATTCACGTGCTCCAGTATTCAGAAGCGGTTGGCAGTGTGTCATATAGGAATAGATGCCCACAAGCAGGCCTCGCGTGCAAGAACAGTTAAAAACACTTTTCTTAGAACGTAACTAACCGCGTGCCTCAGTTTGGTTGCAACTTTGCACTGAAGGACTTGAAGGAATGTGACTCAATTCATGTTGTTAACGAAAACAGCACATCGTGCAGGATTGCCCAAAACCCTGGCCTAGAGGGGGACGAAGCTTTTCCTTGCTTAAAAAAAGAAAGAAAATAAAAACAAAAACCAGACTTTCTCCACTGAAGGAAGAGTATTTTCATTGACTGTACTGTAGGATACCTGCCAGATATGGGGTTTAATTAATGAGAACCTAATGGAGCACTACAAGACTCTGAGCTGGCCTCCGATTACGAGAGCAGCTTTCTAATTTCTGTTGAAAACAATGCCTTCCACATTGTCCTGAAACGAACACTCCCAGACACCCAGAGGAGAAACTTTAGCAGATGCGCTTCATTCTGGCCCTGAAACGGTCAGATTCCTTATGACGTATCTGCACCCTCTTATTAATGGGCTCTACCTGGGAGCAGGAATGAAAGAAGCCAGCAATTCAGAACGCTACCACTATCCACTATCTCTCTCCGTAAACTGAATTCTAACTGTTAATAGGAAACATTTTATGTCCCCCCCAATGGCAGGTTAACATGTTTTCCAGTTATAACTTTCCGTTTGGAGCAAAAGGGACGCCTTTTGCCCATTTCGAGCCATTTCTTTTACTCCTAGTATTACAAAATGTGCACGGAACTTTATATAAATATCAAAAAGTTTTGTAAATATTTAATATTTACCTAATATGATTTTGAACTGTAAATGTCAAGTATTCTGGTATTGGGATTTTTATGTTTTATTATACTTTGTTAAAAGGTAAAATTGTACATTTTTAGAATGTTTTTATCCGAGTAAATTTAATGTACTGAAAAACAAATAAAAGACCGCAGTGTCTTTCCAGTTATCCTTGTTGATGGGGTTTTTCCCCCCGACTCCCCGTGGGGCGAAAGATGATAACGCCTGGAGCTGGCTAATTGCTGTCAGCCACAGACTGGCAGAGGGCACCTTCACAAGTGGGACTTGTAGGCAAACTGCACTGGACTTGGCTTTGCTTTCCCCAGGAGAAGGCAAGGCCAGGCTGCAGCCTGGGCTGTACGGTAATCCAGCGGGTGCCCCCAACCCTTTGGGCACCACAGACCACCAGACAGGGAGAGGAGGGCTTAACCTGCAGTCCACGTGTGCAGTTTTGCTCACCGCCTGCTCACCTCCAGTTGTGTGGCACTGTCCCTAACAGGCCACGCACCCGTACCAATCCGTGGCCCAGGAAGTGGGACCCCTGCCGGAATCCTCTGGCCTGGCGTGTCCTTCCTTGCAGCCTTTGGGAGTCCACTTTTTTCTTGTTGCATTGGACTCGTGGCTCAGAAATCCCACCCAGCCCAGTTAGCAGCAACAGTGGCCCGAGATTTCAATTTTCAATTTAATAAAATTTGTATGCCGCCCACTACCTTGGGACTTTGGGTGGCTTACAGGCAAGATAAAAGAAGCATTTAACAATTTAAGATAAAAGATACAATTATTAAAATTACACACCATCCATTCTGTCTAAGTGGGGCTGGATATTGATCAACAGCCCCAGGCCTGCCGGAACAGCCAGGTCTTGGTGGCTTTACGGAAGGCCGGGAGAGTGGTGAGGGTCCGGATCTCTACGGGTAGTTCGTTCCACAGGGCCGGCGCAGCTACAGAGAAGGCCCTCCCCTGGGGAGCCGCCAGCCGGCATTGTCCGGTCGACGGCACCCGGAGGAGGCCCAACCTGTGCGATCTTGTTGGTTGTTGGGAGGTGAATGGCAGGAGGCGGTCTCTCAGGTAGCCAGGTCCTAAACCATGTAGGGCTTTAAAAGTAACGACTAGCACCTTGAAGCGCGTCCGGAGACCAATGGGGAGCCAGTGCTGCTCGCGGAGGATGGGTGTATCTAGGTACACCCAATATCGCTCGCATGGCTGCATTCTGGGCCAACTGCAGTCTTCGAACACTCTTCAGGGGCAGCCCCATGTAGAGATTTGAGCAGTCCTGCTTCCAAGCAACCAGGCCAGAGGCAGCTGCGCCAATTTCCCGGTGCCGTGTTAAATAACATAACTGGGTTTCAATTTTGAAAAAGTCCACAGCCACATTCATAACACAGGAACAACGGGGCCAGATATTGGGTGGGCTTCTTCAAAACCACCTTGCAACCAATTGGGGTGCAGCACCCACGACAGCTCTCTTTCCAAAGAAAGCAACAAGACGCAGCCGTCCCGTACTTGTGAAGGGCCGTCTGTATGGAGAACCTAGGTTGCGCAGGAGGCATCGCATGTTCACAATGAGATCTCACGGGCTTTGAAACCAAAGCCTGAATAGGTGAATCCCAAGCTGGCTAGAAGGCCGAGTCTTTCAATGGACTGAGATTTTAGCAGGATTTCTTGATGGAAGTGAGCTCTCTGGAGCCCCATCCCACCCGCACCCCCACCAACCTTGCCATTTCTGAGGATTCCAAGCGGATCTCTCAGATGATTCCGCACAGGACTCCACAACAAAATGGAAATCCAGTTAACCTGCCTCAGGTACGTAGTTGTAGCCATCGAATCCACACGCACTCTTGGGTCATTTTAGATACAGTCTAGACTTTAATAAAGTGAAATTATGTTCAGTGTGAAATTAAAGCTGAAGGAAACCAAGGTTTTTTCAGTGACGGATGCAACGCAGATTCAATCTTCTTTCTACCTGTCCCAGTTCAAGAACTCCGGGTAAAAAGATGAAGATACATAGATGTGCACAAAAAAGACACAATTGTAATGGCTAAAAAGCTTGCGCCTAATGGCTTGCATCTGTTATCATCATTTGAAGGATAAAAGGAAGCCCCCTTCGGGAGGGCCCGATGGGCGGATTCGGTTTAAAAAAAAAAAGATGCATGACAGAATACAAATATATTAGAGTAATGTTCTTAACTGTTAAATACATAGCCTAATTTTTTTAAAATACACACTTCCTAAACTAAAGCTATGCTTGCTTTATAGTTATAGTTAGCAATCCGGTGCTTTGCTGATATTGACTGAAGTAGCAATACCAGGGAATTAACCCCTCTCTCTCTTCTTCCCCCCCCCTCCCACCCCCACGTGCACCGATTTTTCCAAACACCAAGAAGCCGGAAGAGGCAAACTTTCCTACCTTTTGAGGAAAAGCAGTTTTTTAAGGAGCTGAAACATAAATTAACAGGATAATATCACACAGATGTATTTTCAGTTGGCTACTTTTTTTTAACACTTAGCCCAGTTCCTATGATTTGAGAGTAACGCCAACATATTTTTTAAAATTATTATTACTATTGTCAACATGCAGGTTATGGAATCTTGCTCCAATTCCAGAGGCTTTTAAAAAGCAAGTATGCCTGTGCAAAGGAATAGCGAGTCTACGAAGCCGGGCCGCTTGTCCGTACTGGCGCTCATCTCTTAAATATTTACAAACAAAAAAAGGAAAAAGACATTTGAGAGCATCCCGCAAAGCACAACTACTCTGAGCAGATCAGTGGCGCGACATCCCTTTCTTTTTCCTGGGCGAAGGGGCAGGGGAGGGGAAAGGGCAAAAACTAGGCTAGGCTACAAGGCCGAGGGGGCAAGGTGTTTACACGGAGGGCTTCATGCCAAACGTTTCCTGAGAGGCGTAGACCATGTACAAGAATCCGTCTTCATCCTTTTCACTTTCGTACACCTCCGAAATGGGCGTGGAGACGCTCACCATGCTGTGTCCGTTCACCAGTAAGAAGAACGCTTGGTTGGAATTCAGCTGCAGTCGCCGTCTGGAAGGGAAGAGGAGAAGTGGGCCTTGAACAGCGGCCCCAGCAGCGCTCGGCCTGGCCTCGGGAACTCCCGAGAGGATGACCACCGCCTCCTCCGCTTTATCGCATCCAGAAATGACCACTTAACTAAGGTGCTCTTCCCAAGCATTTCTCAGCCTTTCCCTTTTTAGTGGCCCTCCAGGGACTGGGTAGCAATAGCAGTTAGACTTATATACCGCTTCATAGGGCTTTCAGCCCTCTCTAAGCGGTTTACAGAGTCAGCATATCGCCCCCAACAATCAGATAGATAGATAGATAGATAGATAGATAGATAGATAGATAGATAGACAGACAGATAGCAATAACAATAGCAGTTAGACTTATATACCGCTTCATAGGGCTTTCAGCCCTCTCTAAGCGGTTTACAGAGTCAGCATATCGCCCCCACATTTCACCCACCTCGGAAGGATGGAAGGCTGAGTCAACCCTGAGCTGGTGAGATTAGAACCGCTGAACTGCAGATAGCAGTCGGCTGAAGTGGCCTGCAGTGCTGCGCCCTAACCACTGCGCCACCTCGGTACCTGCCACCGCCAGGACGAAAGCCAGGCAGGCTCACAAAGGCCGCTCACTAGATTTTGAACGGGCTGATAAAGCAGAATCCTTCCCTTTCCCATCAATACATTGAATGGATCCTGGGATTTTTTCCCCCAGATTCCATCTTGTTCACTCAGGTTGGAATAGATTCCCCCCCACCCCCGGGTCCCTTCTCAATCCCAAGCAGCAGTGGTCTGTGGAGCTTTTATTTAGCTCAGCTTATTTGTTTAGCACCCAAAGGTTCTTTTCCAAAAGGCGAATGGATTTCCTTGGTTTGTCCCTTCGAAAACGTTTCGCTCCTCATCCGAGCAGCTTCTTCAGTTCTGGTGGGGAAATGGAAGGATTTATATCCTTCGCAGTCATCTGCTCCGAAGGGGTGTGTTGGCTCTCTGGGAGTTGTTGAGGCCGCTTGGGGGTTTATCTGTATCCTCAGAGTCACCTCAATCTGAGTGTAAATAGGTGTGGAACAGTTCTTCGGTTAGAGCGGAAGAAGCTTCTTGGATGAGAAGTGCAACGTTTTCACGGGAAAAAAACCAAGGATAGTCCTGTTGCCTTTTGGGAAAAAGCCCCTTTGGGGGCAACCATGAACTAAATAAAATCTTTTTTAAAATCAAAGCCCTGTGCCTCTGCAGCTTTACCCCTGAGTAAGCAGAGGATAGGCCGTGTTTAAGATCTGGCTTCTGCTGCAAGTCAGCTGAGCCTTGTGGAATCCTAGCTGGGTTATCCACTACGGTAGCTGGTCTTGGCTTAGCACCGGCTTAATAGTGTGGAACAACAATTCTTAAAAGTTCTTAGACAACAGAGTCCCAATAAAATCCGATGGTCCCAAAGTAAGGAAGCCTTTTGTTTCTTAGGCCTCGCAAAAAGTGAATCTGCATGCAAATGATTACGGGTTAAATACCTGATTATCTTGATAAGCTCACTCATGTTGACGTGATCTGGGACCAGAAATTTTGTTTTGTCCAGAACGGGAAGCTGCTTTTCTCCTTTATATCTTTCGATAATTACCTGGAAAAGATGCCAAGAGTAGAAACAAACGTTGGAATGCGATAGACGTGCCACTTTAAATTCACACTTTATATCTGGGTTGGCACAAAATGCAACGACGTTTTTCCAAACCATGCCAATGGGTACTACATATTTTCTGTGATTTCCTACACAGCAGTATTTAAAACCAACACCTTGAACAACACAAAAAGTGAATTGATATTCATGAATTTACATAGTTGCCTTTATTTTAATGAAAACTGCTAAAGTGTGTCCAGAATGATCACAATAGGTTTAAAACAAGAGAAGAAAGAGGCGATTGCAGGAGAAACCATGGAAGTAGCAAAAGTGACGTTTTAAATCAAAAGCACCACAGTTTTAAATCAAAAGCACCACAGATCTTCCTCATCGTTCCAACATTTGCAAAGAAATTATCTTTGCACTTTGAGGCCACTGAGGAAATGATGCCGTTTATAAATACAGCCCCAGAAGAAAAATCAAATCTGAATGCTATTAACAGGACAATGCTTGTTCCTTATAAATGGTTAAGCAAAAGAGGGGCTGTCTTAATTTACGTTTTTGTCATTGAGAAACAGAAAAGTGCCATTGAAAGAGATTATGCAAGCCTATTTAAAGCAGAACTGCTACCATTACTTAAGATAGGCCAGTGTTGATTTGACTAAAGAGATCATATGACAGGTATAAAAATGGAACTAGATGTAACTCCTTCTTCCATTGTTAAGTTCTTTTTGGAAAGAAAAGGAAACAAAAAGAGATTATTTGGGCTTCAAACCTCAAGATCAATGTTCTGTAAAGTAACAGTTTTCATTGATTCTATACAAAGGCTGTGTGTTTAGAAAGGAAACAGAATTGGATAATTTTCTGCTGCGTTTGGCACTGAGGGAAAAAAGGAAAAATTTAAATAAGCTGATTTTAATTTTGGCTGATGATGATACCTATCTTGAATTTTACCGGGCTTTGATTTTTGTTTTCTTGTACTAATTCTCATCTAGAGTTTTTTGTTGTTTTCCCCCCATTTGATGTTGCAAACAGCCCACGATCCCTGAAGATGGGGTGGATTCTAAGTACTGTGTTAACAAAGAAGATGAAGAAATGCACGGTGATTCCTTAATTAGTTACTGCTTTATTCGACAGAAAATTACTCCCTCATCCAACTCCAGGCACTCTTCGGTTAGCAAGCTATTCTCAAAGATGGCGGATTCTGCTAGGTTACTTTTATGATGGAGAGGTCAGTAAATTTTAAACCTTGCCAAGGCCCATCTCAGCAGCTGCATCCAATGGCCTTTCAGGAGTCTCTCCATGCAGCTTGACCTGAATTCCTTCCTTGAAATTGCAAACAGATCAGGGGCAAAAGACTCTGCAGATTGGTCTCCATGGAAGACCCCCCTTAAGGGGGGGGAGGGGTAGCCTAATCAGCCACTGATCTGGACAATCCAGAGAGAAGGGTAGGAAGGGGGTGGAGGTTAAGTCCCCCCCAGCTGGTCTACAATGCTGACAACGCCAGTCAGGCTATTCTGGATTTTGCTCCTTGCTCTGATAGGGAACATGACTGGAAAATGAGTGTTTCATATTTTGCAGTGAGCAGGGGAACTTAAAAATAGTGGCCACTTTCTGGTTCCCTGAATTGCACACTGCCAGCAATGGGATTTACCCAAGAATTGCACAAACATTTGAGCCAGCATTATCAGGCAAGCACAGATGCACCCTCTATGGGCTTGTCAGTGGACCAGAGAGGCATTCTGCTTTGGCAAGGAGGATGGAAATCCCCCTTTTAATTTCCCCCCTTTCAATGTTGTCCTTGCTGGTTGTGGTCCTTCCATTTGCAAGTTCTTAACAAAGCCCGCCAGATGTTCTTTCAAGCAGCTGCATCCCTTCCCTGAAACAGGCTCAGGATAAAATGGGTAACATAGCGGCCCACTTCTATGCTAGGTACACAAACCTACAGCACAGAAATGTGGGCCAGTTTAACCCAGAAAGAGGCAATCCATTCAGAGAATACCCTTAACTCCGATGCTCTGCCCCTGCCAAGGCCTGCCCAAGCCCCTCTTGGCACAGGGGCAAGCAAAAGGCCGAAGTCAACAGAAGCGGATGGGGCCCCAAGGTCTTTGGGAAATCCTTGCGGACAGAACTATTTGGAGCTTCGGATTCAGTGCTCAAGAACACTGGAGGTTTTTAAGAAGAGACCGGACGACCATTTGTCTGAAATGATACAGGGCTTCCTGCCTAAGCAGGGGGTTGGACTAGAAGACCTCCAGGGTCCCTTCCAACTCATGTTGTTCTGTTATTGCCTCTGCCTGACCTGCCCAGTCCTTAGCATTGTTTCCTTATTTCCCACACAAGCTCTCAAAGTTTTGGAAGTCTTCTGTATTTCCTTCCCAACTACTGAAGATCTGCAACAGCTCTTTGGGAATGTTGTTATTGAGAAGGGCTACCAGTTTTCAGCATTGGCATCGCTTCTTTCCCAGACACTTCAACACCTAATAGGGCTTTATTCATTTGGATGGGCTACTACAAAAATTACTTTGCAGTGATGCTTCTGCTGCTGTCTTGCGATGGTTCTATAGAAGAATACTTGTGGTCCCTTTGTGGCACGCAATCTTTGAGTTTTCACTCAAAAGTCCACAGAAACATGATCAAGAACGTCTTACTGAATTAGCAAAAAGGAGCTTCAAACTGCCCTGGAGGAGAAAGACAGGAAGGGATGATTCTCTTGCTCCAGATCAGGGGTTCCCCCACCAGGGATGTGAGACAACATTCCAGGGGGTGGAAAAACTTGGGTTGAGAAGTTTCAAAATTATAGCGTATATGCATAATTATATGGGTATAATTATTTACTTTTGTAAGGGGTGCGAGAAATATATCAGAAGCATTCAAGGGGTGTGGGGCATGGAAAAGGTTGGGAACCCCTAGATCGTCCTCTCTCAAAATAAATCAGAAGCTTGTGAATGCAGTTCTCCCTGTTATTTCAGTCCATTTCCTTTCTCCAGTCAGTTACACATTAAAAGAAAAGCCAGCTGCAATCGGATATTGAGCTCTGGAGCAAAACAAATGCATATCCTTCTTTAAGATAAACAAGGCAGGGGCAAAGTATCTTCCACTAATTACGACTACATCAACTGAAAGTGTTAACCCCTTCCGCCCCCCCCCCCCAAATACTGCCGATACTGTTAATTGAGTCTCACCATTAGGCAGACCAGGCTGAAGCCAACTCACCGGTATCTTTGTTGGATGCTGTTCGCGAATAAGTCTGACATCTTCTATTCTTTGTTCTAAAAGGGAAAAAGTAAAGTCATTGCCAAGTTCTACCCCTCAAAAAGAAACCAATTAAGCTTGTTTAAAATCAACTGCACACTTTAACATATGAACCTCTTCAAAAAATAAAGGTGGCTAATGGTTATTTGTATTGCTATGCCCCAGAGCAGTGTTTCTCAACCTTGGCAACTTGAAGATGTCCGGACTTCAACTCCCAGAATTCCCCAGCAGCGAATGCTCCAGATCAGCGAATGCTGGCTGGGGAATTCTGGGAGTTGAAGTCCGGACATCTTCAAGTTGCCAAGGTTGAGAAACACTGCCCCAGAGATTCTAAGAAAGATTTCCTCCTCCCCCGCCCCCTGATATGGGCCTATTTGCATTGCTCATTTCCTAAAAGAAAACAAACAGCAAATGTGACCTTTACTTTCATTTTCAGCAGCACAAAAACAAACCGAAGTGCCAGCCCTTCTTCCGCCTTGCCAGACAAGCAGGAAAACCAGTTTAGGCAGAACAAAAACAAAATCAACTGCTCACAACAGAGTCTTCTTATGCAAAAGAGAGAGGGAGGAAGAGAAAGAAAATCACATTTAAAGCATCGATTATGCCATTTAGCAGCTGAAATTCAAACTCCGGTGGAAAACAAACCAATTCCCAAGTCTTGCAGGTGTTGAATTCTTTCTTTCTCCTCCCAATCGTTAAACCCATTTTTTTACTTTTAGGGAGGAGGGTATAACGCTCAATATTTTCTTCCGCTTTTCAGCCTCTGATCCCCGTCAGAAGTCACCTGCCACTGAGTATTGCCGTCACCCAGGCAATTAGTGAAATAATCACCTGTGATTCAACTTTTCCACAACCACAACAACTAACCCAGTGCTTCAGAGGTGCCCATCAGGTCTTCTTACTAGGAAAGGATTTGCATTCGCTTCATGGAGCCCTGGCATTGCCCAGGAAGCAGATGGTCCCCTGGGCAACTGCAGGACTATTCTCCCCGCCCCCCATCGCAGAGGAAGGAGAGCAAATAAAAGGTGCCAGGAGCAGCCCCTGCCACCCGCCCCATAACCCAGATGACCCGACTGACCCACACATCCTCCTAACCTTGACCGGCACTTGCAAACCCGCTGCCCTCCAGGCTCCCAGGGAAGGTGTGCCAGGCAGCCCATGATGCCCGCCTGCCAGGCGGAAGTGACAGGCACCAGACCTGTTTACGCCTGGATGCCAAGAAGCCGCACAAACAGGCCCTGCACTGGCATGCCCCCCCCCCCGCCAGCTCCAGGCTTGGTTTAATTGAAAGTGGGGGGGGGGATCTTCATGGAGAGGCACACTGGGCGGGGGGGGGGGGGGTGTCAGGATATTGGGAGGGCTTTTAGCTGTCTCCCCATCATACCAAGAGAGCTGGGGGGGAGACGGTCTTGGGGAGGGGGCTGCTGTCCTCAATAGGGGGAGCGAAGGGGGGGGACAGAAGATGCCAAGGGGGGGGAAGGGGGCTTCCTGGAGAAAAGGAGGGGTCGTGGGGGGGGGGAAGGGTCTTTTTGGATGCCCAGTGGGGGGGGGGATCTTCATGGAGAGGCACAGTGGGCGGGGGGGGGGGGTGTCAGGATATTGGGAGGGCTTTTAGCTGTCTCCCCATCATACCAAGAGAGCTGGGGGGGAGACGGTCTTGGGGAGGGGGCTGCAGTCCTCAATAGGGGGAGCGAAGGGGGGGGACAGAAGATGCCAAGGGGGGGGAAGGGGGCTTCCTGGAGAAAAGCAGGGGTCGTGGGGGGGGGGAAGGGTCTTTTTGGATGCCCAGTGGGGGGGGGATCTTCATGGAGAGGCACAGTGGGCGGGGGGGGGGGGGTGTCAGGATATTGGGAGGGCTTTTAGCTGTCTACCCATCATACCAAGAGAGCTGGGGGGGAGACGGTCTTGGGGAGGGGGCTGCAGTCCTCAATAGGGGGAGCGAAGGGGGGGGACAGAAGATGCCAAGGGGGGGGAAGGGGGCTTCCTGGAGAAAAGGAGGGGTCGTGGGGGGGGGGAAGGGTCTTTTTGGATGCCCAGTGGGGGGGGGATCTTCATGGAGAGGCACAGTGGGCGGGGGGGGGGTGTCAGGACATTGGGAGGGCTTTTATCTGTCTCCCCATCACACCAAGAGAAGTTGGGGGGGGCAGTCGGTCTTGGGGAGGGGGCTGCAGTCCTCAATAGTCTCAGGGGGAGCGAAGGGGGGGGCAGAAGATGCCAGGCTGGGGGGAGGGGGGCTTCCTGGAGAAAAGGAGGGGTCGTGCGGGCGGGAGGGTCTTTTTGGATGCCCAGTGGGGGGGATCCTTCCTCCACTGACCCCCCCCCCTCGGTCCTTTCTGGCCGGGGGGGGAGGGGAGTCAAGGAGCCAGGCAAAAAGGGCGGGGGGGGAGGCCTCTCTCCCCCTCCCTCCCCTCCCTCCCGGCCTACTCCGCAGGGCTGTTGTGTGGGGGCCTGGGATCCAAGGAAAGCGGGGCCAGAGCTACGCGTAGAGCCCCCTCCTCAATCCTTCCTCCCCCTCCCCCCGGTCTTCCTCAGGGAGGACTCCAACTCCCATCGCCCGCAGCCGCCCCAGACGGGGAAAGCCTCCCCCCACACACACACACACCCCAGCCCGCCTGCCCCCGGGCCCACCGAAGGAGCGTCGCTGCTTGAAGCTCTTCTCCGAGGGCATCGCGGCGGCGGCGGCGGCTCCCCTCAGCGTCTCTGCGGCCTCCTCAGCGGCGCCCGACCTCCTCCTCCTCCTCCTGCCCCCCCCGCCCTCCCGCGGTCAGCTGACCCGGGCCGCCCCGCCTCCCGGCCTCTGACGTCACAGGCAGGACGAAGCAGAAGCAGTAGGCCGCGGCTCCTCCTGGGCTTCAGCTGCGCCTGCGCAGTCGGCCGTCCCCGGCCCTGCGTCTGCAGACGAGGAGGAGGAGGAGGCCAGCGCGCTTGCGCAGGTCGGGCCCAAGCTTCTCTCCTCCCGGCCGCCGTGGTTACCATGGCGACTCAGAAGAGGAGGAAGAGGCCTAGCCCTTTTGACGTGCCAGGTTTTGGGGAACCACAAGCCCATCGTGCTGAACCGGCTAGGTGTCCTGATGTCTTTCCATCCTCCCTCAGTTTCCAGGATGTTGATTATGTTACAAATGCAACTTCCAACACCCTAGTGTACAACCCCCATCGCTCTGGCATAAAGTGTCCCTATATAGCAGTGTTTCTCAACCTTGGCCACTTGAAGATGTCCGGACTTCAACTCCCAGAATTCCCCAGCCAGCATTCGCATTCGCTGGCTGGGGAATTCTGGGAGTTGAAGTCCGGACATCTTCAAGTGGCCAAGGTTGAGAAACACTGCTATATACGCACTCCCCTTTTTTGCCTTCCAGGGGCCTGGACTACAGAGCCCATCATCCTCATCCTCAACTAGCCTGGCCTACGGCAGATGCTGGAAGATTCACTCCACCCCAGGCTCCTCTCCTTGGCATATTCTGTTTTTCGGGTTATTTATTTCGTTCACCTCTGCTTTTTTATTTTGCCCATCATTCAGAGCTTTTCACTTCTGGCTGCTGAAAGCCCACATGGGATGCTCTGGCGTCCATCTGCCTCCCCACTGGGGATCCCTAGGGCAGCTGCCATGTTCCGGCTCTTCATTCCTGGTTACTCAAAAGCCAAGGATTTCCTGTGGCGCATAATGCTCCATAATGCTTGCAACTGACATGCTCGTCATCTGCTTCTTCTTCCATGGGACCTGCAGATCCTCATTGCAAGGACTGGCCTGGGGGGTGGGGTGGGGGGGAACATACCCGGATTGTCCCAAAGAGAGTCATAGCCCATCCTTCAAACCCCTTTGGAGCAAAGGGGCAGGTTGCTACAGGACTCCTCTCAAGAGTGGAAGACTACACAACCCAACAAATAACGAAAGCCATAAGGCTGCTGTTGTTGGCACAGAGACTTGAAGAGTCCTTTGGCATATTTCCTTCGCATCTGAAGAATCGAAAAGAAATTGCTGCATAAAATGGACCGCTCCTTGGCATCACTTCTTCTTTTTTTTTTTTGGAAGGGACCTCGGAGGTCTTCTGTTCAAAAGTTTTATTTTCTTTTAAAACAAACATTTCATCATTCCTCAATCAATAAGACATCGGAGTACAATTTTTTTGTGTGTCAAAATAGTTCTAGTCTACCACCAAATTCTTGTCTAGCCTAATGTATACCCCTCCCTCCCTCCACCCTCCACCCCAACCCCCTCCTCCGTCCCCCCCCCCCCCCTACTTCCCAGAGCCCGTACACAGTATGGGTTTTTAACAAACACAGTCTAAAATCTATTGAGAAAAAAGAAATAAAGAAATTAATGACATCTCTACATTGACCTTAGCTTCTTCTTGCCGAGCTAACTTTAAACAATTTAAATCATTTCTGATCTTAAGCATAGGCTAACTGGAATTTCTTGGTCCCGTATTTATTTTGTATATAGTCAATCCATTTTTTCCAGTCTCGTTTATATCTCTCATTTGAGTGATCTTTAAAATATGCTGATATTTTAGCCATCTCGGCTAAGTTTGTAACTTTCAATGCCCATTCTTGAATTGTAGGCAAGTCTTCCTTCTTCCAGTATTGCGCCACCAACAGTCTTGCTGCCGTTATTAGGTGCAGAGTCAAGTTACTCTCTACCACTGTAAAGTCAGTACTTATACCTAGTAAGAATAACTGAGGAGTAAACTTTATCCTTCTTTTAAAGATATTTTGCATGATCCACCATATTTTTATCCAGAATGCCTTAACCTTTTGGCAGGTCCATCATATATGAAAATATGTAGCATCGAGAGAACCACACCTCCAACATTTAGGCTGTACATTCGGATACATAGAAGCCAACTTTTTAGGATCTAAATGCCATCTATAGAACATCTTATAAAAATTTTCTCTCAAGTTTTGAGCTTGTGTAAATTTCACATTTGTTACCCATATTCTTTCCCATGTATCCAACCTTAGGCATTCTTTATGTGATGCTGTTTGACCCGGTTTCTACTTAAGGGCATATTCATCTGGCAGGAAGAGAATGGGTGTGTGAGTGAGTGTGCACATTAAGGAAGATGACTTTGACAGACGTATGCAAGAACTGCAATTGCTAATAAGCGGTGTCATGTATATGGCACATCACACACGTGAGTTGATTGCAAATTGCCCTGGATGCCTACGTCCACCACCTGCAATGAATCACACCTCTGTCAAATTTAGCTGCTTTTGAACTAGGAAGCCTGGAGCAAGTGTTGCGTTAAACCATGAAATAGCTGGTTTGTTGGGGCTTAGCGCCATCTTTCCTGTCCCTATCGGATAATCTATTATTACATATCAAATGCACTCTACAAACTCAATTCCTTTCCCCGCCTTCAGCATCTATTAGGGCTAAAAGGCACATTTTAGATGTTTGACATCAACTGGTATGAATTTTAGGAGGAGGGTTTGATTGGGAGCTGTCCAGCATTGGTTATAAAATGGGCTTATAGAAATAAATTAAATAAATTAAATAAATTAATTGAAATAACTATTTGAAAGCCTGGTTTAAGAAGAATTCAGACCTGAAGCATTGGAAAATATCCTTTTAAGGATAGTATAAGATAGAAGATACTGAGCTTTCAAAGAGAGTATGGAAAACATCTGTGACGTTAGCATTAAATTCCACCAAGTTTCACCTTTGAAGGTTGAGAGCCCATAGCTCTTCCCATAGCTTAATTTCCCAGTGATGGGAAGAAAAGATTGCAGTATTGTCTGACTTCACATCCTAAAAATCACTTGACTTGTTTTGGTGTACGTTTCCGTCGGGGAGGGGGTGGAGAGGTGAGGAGGAAGCATTTGACCCCCCACAAAATTTTGGACCATCCCTGAAAACCAAAGCGTGCAGGTGACATCAAGCAAGGTTTTAATTGTGATCTTTCGGGTTTAATTGTGGCTAAACCTGAAACATTGAGAGTCCTGTATTGCAGATGCTATAATAAGCCGATAGCAATGGCTCTTTCTTCGTGGCAGCAATGTGACAGACTCTGGTGAATCTTTAATGACGATCGATTTTTAAAAATGCATTGAGTCAGAGCAATGATGAGTCATTCCCACAAGGCTCCTTGGCTGCCTGCCTTGGCGGTGACGTCATGAGATTCAACCTGTATATTAATAAAAGAGAATATTCGTAGCTCAGGGTTGACATGAGAGGGGGGGGTCTTTGGTGCTCTCTGAACACGCTTGTTTTCTTGCAGACGTTTCTTGCAGACCCAAACTGTGTAACACCAGCAGTGTTAGTCAGTGCTAACATCACGAGCACTGATGATGTTAGCAAGTTTGGGTCATGAAATGTCTTTTTTTTTTCCGTTATGTGTTCGTTATGTGTCTTTTCTCTCTCTCTCTCTCTTTTTTGTAAGCCTCCCGGAGTCCTTCGGGATTGGGCGGCATATAAATTTTATAAATAAATAAATAAAACAAGCAAGATTCAGCCTATCAACAAGCCATCCGTTATGTATATGACTTCCTCAGAAATAAATCCCATTTGAGTTAGTGGAATTGTATCCCAAAGCAAAAGTGCTCGGAATTGCATTTTCAGAGGAAAAAGGAAAGCGAACCCCACTGAATATAGGCAAAGACAGAAGAACTTACTCCTAATTGAACATGCATCAGATTCTATATCAGTGTTTCTCAACCTTGGCCACTTGAAGATGTCCGGATTTCAACTCCCAGAATTCCCCAGCCAGCGAATGCTGGCTGGGGAATTCTGGGAGTTGAAGTCCAGACATCTTCAAGTGGCCAAGGTTGAAAAACACTGTCTATATTTATGTTCAGTGATTCTAGTCAGACTGCTGTGATTTTCTTTCTCGGCTGAAAAGTTGTATTGTACAGGAGTCCTTAATTTACAACAGCTTGTTTAGTGACCAAAGTTACAACAGCACCAAAAAAAAAGGGGTATTTATGGCTGTTCCCCCCACTTATGACCGTTGCAGCATCATTTCCCCCATGGTCATGTGATCAGAATTCAAATGCTGGGCAACTGACTCATACTTATGGCGGTTGCAGCGCTTAGCTTTCGCAACCTCCTGGCAACAAAGTCAACGGGGGGAAGCCAGATTCACTTAACAACCGTGTTACTAACTTAACAACTGCAGCGATTCATTTAACGACTGTGGCAAGAATGGTTACCCAACGGGGCAAAACTCGCTTAAACGAAGGTTTCGTTTAGCCATTCTAAATCAAGGATTATCCATCCTCTGAAACTCACTGTCATCCATTACAATCCAGCTGTGTAGCATCAACCTGTTTTGAACCCACAGCCCGTTCCTGAGCCTGGCAATAGTTCCGGGCCACACTAGAACGTTATTAACCGTAAGCTGTATTTTTAAAAGCAGTGCCATTAAACAGGTCCCAATCAACAGGCATTGAATATGTGGATTATTCTCTCTCTCTCTCTCTCTCTCTCTCTCTCTCTCTCTCTCTCTCCCTCTCCCTCTCCCTCTCCCTCTCTCTTTCTTTCTCTTTCTCTCTCTCTCCCTCTTCATCTCTCCCTGTTTCTCTCTCTCTCTCTCTTGCAGTTTTAAAATTTACTGTACCGAGACTTGGAGCTGGCAGAGGGGCCTGTGGACTTCAGCACAACTATCAACATCGATGTTCAAGATAGTACAGTTATGTCCATTCCAAGTTGTAAATGCTAGTCTTTTTTCCAATAAAAGACCATTAACTTAAAAAAAAAAGAATATGTGGATTATGCAGAATACAAAACATTAGTAAAAATAAGAGAAAAATCTCTGGGACGTTAAAAACAAGCCCTGGGGCCTGTGGGCACCGATACGCCGGTTGCGCAGAGGCAAATATTATGCAATTTTGTCTTCTGTTGCATTAGTATACAGAACAGAATAACAGAGTTGGAAGGGACATCGGAGGTCATCTACTCCAACCCTCCCACCCAAGCAGAAGACCCTACGCCATTTCTGACGGATGGCACCCCAGTCTCTTCTTGAAAGCCTCCCGTGATGAAGCTCCCACAACTTCTGTTCCATGGGTTGATTGTTCTCCCTATCAGAATATTCCTCCTTGTTTCCAGATCAATCAATCAGAATGGAGTTGGAAGGGACCCTGTAGGTCATCTAGTCCAACCCCCTCTACCCAAGCAGGAGACCCCACGTCATTTCTGACTGATGTCCAGCCTCTTCTTGAAAGCCTCCAGCGATGAAGCTCCCACAACTTCTGAAGGCAACTCTTGTCCCATGGCTGAAATGAATGAAAATGAGGTTTTTTTCCCCCCCCTCCCAAAGGATTTCATGCAGCCACGAGTTGCTTTCCAGCGACCGGACCTGCCTCGCACTCTTTTTCTCGGAATCCCGGAGAAAAGGGGGTCTCTCGGAGCAGCGCTCGGGAGTGGGGGGAATGGAGGGGTGAGCCGGGACCGCCGCAGCCCATCTGCCCCCTGCAAAAAAACCGGAAAGGACAGGCTAGGCTTCAAGGAGGCTCCGGAGCGAGGCTTTCGGCAGGAGCCTCGTTGGCGCAGTAGGCAGCGCGTCAGTCTCATAATCTGAAGGTCGTGAGTTCGAGCCTCACACGGGGCACGCCTGGATTACTTTTTCCCCCCTCCCCATGCAAAGCCGGAGGAAGACCCCCTTCCATGCATTTTGCGGGAGAAGGGCTGCGCGACCCCCAGGACGGCGCGCGGGGGGCGGGGGGGGGGAGAAAGGCTGCAAACAGCCCCTCGCCTTTCCCAGGAGGCGGGGCTCCCGGTGGGGGGGCCCGCCCGTCTAAGTGGCCAGAAAACTAAGACATAATGAAGGAGAATGTTCGCAGCTCAGCGTTGACAGGAGGGCAGGGTCCTCCCGGGTCCTCTCTGCAGCCCTCGGGGGGTTTCCTTGCAGACGTTTCGCCACCCAACTAGGGAACATCATCAGGGTTAGGAGGGGGTGGGGGAGGATAATAACAATTGTGGGGTCCTTGGTGCTGTCTGAGCTGTCTGGGTTTTCTTGCAGGCGTTTCATGACCCCGCTAGGTAATATCATCAGTGCTAGACGGAGGGGTATGAAGAGAGGAGGAGGACTGTGGTGTGTTTGCTGCTCTCTGAGCTTGGTGGTTTCCTTGCAGACGTTTCGCCATCCAATTAGGGAACATCATCAGGGTTAGGAGGGGGTGTGGGAGGATAATAACAATTGTGGAGTCCTTGGTGCTGTCTGAGCGTGGGGGGGTTTTCTTGCAGGTGTTTCATGACCCTGCTAGGTAATATCATCAGTGCTAGAAGGTAGGGTATGAAGAGAGGAGGAGGAGGACTGTGGGGTCCTTGGTGCTCTCTGAGCTTGGTGGTTTTCTTGCAGACGTTTCGTGACCCAACTAGAGAACATTATGAGTGCTATCAGTTGGCAGAGACGAGGAGGACTGTGGGGTGTTTGGTGCTCCCTGAATTTGGTGGTTTTCTTGAAGAGGTTCCACTATCCAACTAGGTAATAGCATCAGTGCTAAAAGGGAGAGAGGTATGGGAGGAGGAGGAGGAGGAGGAGGAGGAGGAGGATGACCACAATTAAAGGGTCCTTGGTGCTCTTTGAACTTGGTGGTTTTCTTGCAAACATTTCTTGACCCAACTAGGCAACATTATCACTGCTAGAAGGTGGAAGACTTTATGGAGTGGAGGAGTAGAGGAGGAGGACGACGACTGTGGGGTCCTTGCTACTCTCTGAGCTTGCTTGTTTTCTTGCAGACATTTTGTGACCCAGCTAGGTAACATCATTTATTAAAAGCCGAGGTGGTTAAATGCAGCACTGCAGGCTACTTCAGCTGACTGTTATCTGCAGTTCAGCGGTTCTAATCCCACCGGCTCAAGGTTGACTCAGCCTTCCATCCTTCCGAGGTGGGTAAAATGAGGACCCAGATTGTTGTTGGGGGCGATATGCTGACTCTGTAAACCGCTTAGAGAGGGCTGAAAGCCCCATGAAGCGGTAGATAAGTCTAACTACTATTGCTATTGCTATCATCAGTAATATCAGTTTGCAGTTTCCTCCTCCTCCTCCTCCTCCTCCTCCTCCTCCTCTCTGAAAACTGATGTTCCCTAGTTGGGTCATGAAACGCCTGCAAGAAAACCACCCAACTCAGAGAGCACCAAGGACAATATCCCTCCTCCTCCTCCTCCTCCTGCATCCCCGATGAGGTTCCCTAGTTGGGTCATGAAACGTCTGCAAGACACCCCCCCCTCCCCACTCCCAGGAGCAGAAGGATAGAGAGCCGGGCTGCGATTGGCGGCCGTCCGCGCGGGGGGGCGGGTCCGTGGCGGGGCGGCGGGCGCCGATTGGGCGCGGCGCCGCATCCCCGCGCGAGGGCCGGCGGGCGCTGGCTCAGCCTGGGCGGAGGGAGTCGCGGCGGCGGCGGCGGCGGCCATGGCGGTGTGCGCGCGGCTGTGCGGGGTGGGCGCCGCGCGGGGCTGCCGCCGGCGGGGCTCGCAGCGCAAAGGGGCGGCGGGCGACAGCAGCGAGCCGGACACCGACCCCGAGGAAGGCGGCGAGGGCGCTGGCGAGGCGGCGGGGAAAGAAGGAGGGGCGGCGGCGGTGGCAGCGGCGGGCCGGGCGCCGCTCTCGCTGCTGGAGCTGCCGCCGGAGCTGCTGGTCCACATCTTCGGCTCCCTGCCCGGCACCGACTTGCCCAGCCTGGCGCTCGTCTGCGGCGCCTTCCGACGCATCCTCAGCACAGACACCATCTGGCGCCGGCGCTGCAAGGAAGGTCAGGCGGGGAGGGGAGGGGGGGCGGCTGGGGAGGGGGCGTCCCTCGAGGGAGGGAGGGAGGGGAAGGGGAGGGGGGGGGACCCCCGGGCGGCCTCCGGAGAGAAGGATCCCCCAAGGGAGAGTCGCCTGGAGGCGTCGCTTGCAGAGCGCAGAAGGTCCCTGCCTTTTATTCTTCCTTTCTGAAATTATATCCCCCTTCTCTCCCCCCTCCCTTTATTTATATATGTGTATATATGTGTGTGTCTATATATATATATATTTACCTATCTATCCTTCTCTCTCTCTCTTTACCTATCTCTTATTATCTATCTATCTATCTATCTATCTATCTATCTATCTATCTATCTATCTGTCATCTCTCTTTATATCTATATTCTCTCTGTCTCTCTCTATCTCTCTTTATCTGTCTGTCTCTCTATTTTATCTATCTAATCTCTCTCTCTCATCTCTCCATCCATCCTTCTACCTTATCTCTGTCTTCTATCTATCTATCTATCTATCTATCTATCTATCTATCTATCTATCTCTTTATCTCTCTCTCTCTCCTCTCCATCCATCCATCCTATCTCTCTCTCTCTCTTATCTATCTATCTATCTCTATCTATCTATCTATCTATCTATCTATCTATCTATCTATCTATCTATCATCTCTCTTTACATCTCTATATTCTCTCTGTCTCTCTCTATCTCTCTTTATTTGTCTGTCTCTCTCTCTCTATTTTATCTAATCTCTCTCTCATCTCTTCATCCATCCATCTCTCTTATCTCTCTTATCTATCTATATCTATCTATCTTTCTCTCTTTACCTCTTATTATCCATCTCTGTCATCTCTCTTTATATCTCTATTATCTATCTATCTATCTATCTATCTATCTATCTATCTATCTATCATCTATCTATCTTTATCTGTCTGACTGTCTCTCTATTTTACCTATCTTATCTCTCTCTCTCATCTCTCCATCCATCCTTCTACCTTATCTCTGTCTTATATCTATCTATCTATCTATCTATCTATCTATCTATCTATCTATCTATCTATCTATCTATCTATCTATCTATCTATCTATCCATCTATCTATCTTTATCTCTCTCTCTCCTCTCCATCCATCCATATTCTCTCTCTCTCTCTTATCTATCTATCTCTATCTATCTATCTATCTATCTATCTATCTATCTATCTATCTATCTATCTATCTTTACCTCTCATATCTCCATCCATTCATCTGTCTTTATCTCTCTCTCTCTCTCTCCATCCATCCATCCATCCATCCATATCTCTATCTGTCTGTCTGTATCTATCTGATTTATTTGCCGCCCATCCCTCTGCCAGGCAACTCTGCCAATCTACTACCCTTTCTTGTTCTTTGCTTTCAAAATCCTTCCCAGGCCAGGGTGGCAGAGAAGATCCTGTTCCCTGGACAGTGATCTAGTGATCTTTGCAAAGAAGCAGGGTGGGGGGGGGATCTCCCAACCAACCCCAGGAGGAAAGTCGCAAAAGGACAGGAACGGAGCAGCAGGGGACTTTCAGGGAGAGGCAGGCCGAGCAGAGTTGGGTAAAGGTTGCTTTGGATCAATTCTAGGAAGTAAACCGAGAAGTCTTCCCTTTCAGCCAGTTAGTAACCCGGTAGAAAGTAGCTGTGCGATTATAAGCCAGTGGCCAAAAATAATCAGACCTCTGACTCTATAAACTCCAAAATAACTCCACACTTATGGGTGGCAAGCAGTTCGCAGAGTATCTTGAACCTAATGATTGATTGAACTCGTTTTATGAATCCACCTAATCGGAAACAGTCACATTCTTCTCGCAGTGTGCTAATACACACACACACACACTACTACTACTACAATTAATCTTGGTAGGTCTTTAAGTGGTTAACCAAGTGGTTTAAAAAGAAGCCCACGATCCCTCTTTCTCTTGTACCTCCTTTTGGTACCCCAATTTTAGCCCCCTCTGAAGATTAATTGCCTCTTTCAAGAGCTGTAGTGGGGTAAATGTACACAAACGACACAACGAATCTGCAGCGAAGTGTGCACGTGTTAAAAAAAAAAAACAGCGCATCCAGGTAGCTTGTAGATTTGTGCCCTGCCTCAGTGGTCCTGCTCAGGTTTAAGAGGCGGCGTGAAGGATGAGTGGATGACGGCCATGGGTGTCACTCTCCCACTGCCAAAGCGTAGATCCCAAGTCAGATTTCTTTTTGGGGGGTGGGTGGGGGGAACCTTTTCCTTTCCTTTCGCAGCCCCTGCCCAGCCAGATCCTGCTCTCTCTCCTGCCCATTTTCTTGCTCTTCCCTTTTCAGCACTGCAGTTGGAGTGTTGCCCTTCGGCCCCTTAATGCAGCCCGTCCCTTCCCCTGCTTTCCCGGTGGCTGCGTCTACTGCCTGCAATGAAGTCATGCCTTTGGAGTTGCCAGAGAGAGGAGGTTGGGGGGCAGACGCCTGAGCACAGCTGTCTCTGCCCAAGGCAGAGCCTGGCAATGCGTGCAGGATGCCTGTGCCCGCGCTCTCTCCTCCTGGGGGCGGGCGGGTTGGGGGGGAGAGCTCTGTCTCGGGGTAGGGAAGATGATAGCACTGACTCATCCTCCTGGACCGGAGGAGGCCCAGAATTCTCTCCAAAGGGACTTCATTGAGCCTCAAATTGCATTAACCTTTCCGGCCTGAGATGATTGGGGCCAAGCACTATCTTAGTCCAGGGTGGTTATTACCAGGAAAACAAGATAAGAGACTATATATTTTTTTAAATTTTATTTAGGTAAATCAATTTCATATATACATTCACAATTATATGATCTCATAACTGTTATTAATAATATGTATTTATAACAATTTTTCCCTACAGTTGACAATATACTTGAAGATTGCTTTCTTACCATCCCATAGATCCATCTTATCTTACAACGGTCCTACTTCTTCTTCCCTCCCTCCCTCCCTCTTTCCTTCCCTCGTTTCTTCTCTCCTACTCTTCTTCCTTCCCTCCCTCCTTCCCCCTTCCCTCCTTCTCTCCTTCCCTCCTTCCTTCCTTCCCTCCTTCTCTCCTTCCCTCCTTCCTTCCTTCCCTCCTTCCTTTCTTCCTTCCCTCCTTTCTTCTCTCCTTCTCTCCTTCCTTTCCCCCTTCCTTTCCTTCTTCCTTCCCCCCTTCCTTCTCTCCTACATTCCCTCCTTCCTTCCCTCCTTTCTTCTCTCCTTCTCGATAAGAGACTATATATGGCAGTGGTGGCAAAATGTTTTTCTGCTCGGGTGGCAAAATAGCAATAGCAATAGTTAGACTTATATACCGCTTCATAGGGCTTTCAGCCCCTCTCTAAGCGGTTTACAGAGTCAGCATATCGCCCCCAACAACAATCCGGGTTCTCATTTTACCCACCTCGGAAGGATGGAAGGCTGAGTCAACCTTGAGCCGGTGAGATTTGAACAGCCGAACTGCAGAACTAGCAGTCAGCTGAAGTAGCCTGCAGTGCTGCATTTAACCACTGCGCCACCTCGGCACATGTGAGCCCAAGAGCACGCGTGTGCGTGCCCACACCCATAATGCAATGCCCTCCCCACCGGTGCATGTGCACATAACCCTCCCTCCCACGCTCCCCCCCCCCCGCACACACACACGCACAGGCCTCACTGAAGCCTCCAGACCTCATGTGAGCCCGTTGGGCCATTTTTTCACCCTCCCCAGGCTTCAGGGAAAACCACCTAAATCCTGGGGAGGACAGAAAACTGGCCAACGGGCCTACAGGAAGTTTGGAAATGAACTTTCCACCATCCACAGGCTCCGGAATCTTCCTTGAAGCCTAGGGAGGGCGAAAACGGCCTCCCGCCGTCCTTCGGAAGGCTGAAAATCAGCTGGGCATCTCGCTGGAGCTGACAGGGCAATGCCTTACGTGCCCTCAGATATGGCTCTGGGTGCCACTTGTAGCAGGCGTGCCATAGGTTCCCCCATATTTGATCTTATGAAGGCTTTAGAACAGTGTTTCTCAACCTTGGCAACTTGAAGATGTCTGGACTTCAACTCCCAGAATTCCCCAGCCAGCGAATGCTGGCTGGGGAATTCTCGGAGTTGAAGTCCGGACATCTTCAAGTTGCCAAGGTTGAGAAACACTGCTTTAGAAGGCTTCTGTGGCAGCTCTTCCTTCTTTCTACAGCTCCATCCGATGGTCTGGACACAGAGTAAGACGTTGTTTTTGAGGTTCAGCTTCTTGAATGGCCAGGAATTCAATTGTCTAATCCAGGAGTGTCCAGATTTGGTACCTTTTTAAAGACTTGTGGACTTCAACTCCCAGAATTCCCCCAGCCAGCATGTTAAAATCCACTGGTCTTGAAGTTGAGGTTGGACACCCCTGGCCTAATCCTTTTTTTTTTGGCAGATGGTTCTCTGAAGTTCTGGCGAGCCAGTTTTTCCTCTCTTGATCCCTCTCTCTCTCTCTAAGTAAAATCCAAACCTTAACATTGTAGTATATCCACTTCTGTGATCAGGTGTAATGGAGTTCGCTCTTCTTGTTTATTCTTTCTCAAGTTCACTATTTACCTTTCCTCCAGAAAGCAAAGAGACAACATTCCTCCCTCCCTCCCTCCCCACAGAATAAAGCTATAAGTTTATTAATTAAAGTGAGAAATAACCATTGGTCAAAAATCAACCTATACATGGTTCAATGGTGATTTAAACATTGACCAGCCTTGCAAAACTTTCTAACCTTTTAACCACACTGTCTCTCTTTTTAAAGCACACCTCTTCTAAATCTGGTCTTCTTAAAACAAGGCATCCTTCCCCCCCACCCCTGTACAGTAATATATCTCTCGTGACCTCAAGACTGGACTACTGCAATGCGCTCTACATGGGGCAGCCCTTGAAGAGCATTCGGAGACTTCAGCTCGTCCAGAATGCAGCCGCGCGAGCGATGGTGGGTGCACCTCGGTACACCCACGTAACACCTATCCTCCGCAAGCTGCACTGGTTACCGATCGGTCTCCGGATACGCTTCAAGGTGCTAGTCGTCACTTATAAAGCCCTTCATGGTATTGGACCTGGGTACTTGAGAGACCGCCTGCTGCCAATTACCTCCCACAGACCCATTAGATCGCACAGGGTCGGCCTCCTCCGGGTTCCGTCTACCAGCCAATGTCATCTGGCTATTACCCGGGGGAGGGCCTTCTCTGTGGCAGCTCCGGCCCTTTGGAACGAACTCCCCGCGGAGATTCGGACCCTCACCTCTCTCCAGGCCTTCCGAAAAGCCGTCAAAACCTGGCTGTGTCGGCAGGCCTGTGGTTGATGAGTTTCCCTTCCCCTCTCGACTTGTGTGGCTGTTGGCTATTTTAAATCCTGTCTTGTACTTTTGTGTTCCCTTTCCCCCTTTGAGTTGTTCGCCGCCCTGAGTCCCGCAAGGAATAGGGTGGCATATAAATAAAACGAAACCTAAATCTTTGGGAAACCAATCCATTTTGTTTATAGACCCTGGCTGTGGTTCAGAGCCTGTTGGAGCAAACAGCAGGCAAAAAAAAAACACTGTCACAAGCCAAATACTAGTTATGTAATTTGCTTCCTGAACCTTCTGCTTTGGGTTCCTATCTTATTTTGATATAGCAGCTTTCAGCTCCGTGGCTCGACAAGGTGCTACCGCTTGATAAGGTAGCCTGTCCTATCCTGAGACTGATGGGGGTCCTTCTCTTTTTCCCCCCACCCCTTTTCTGAAGTACGTTCGGAGGGCGCGGAGGCAGGCTTTCTAGCACAGCCGCAAAAATCAGGAGGGGCCCGGTAGCATCTTTCTCCGACGAAGATTTCATTAAAAGGCAAAATGTTTCCCTGAGCTGCAGCTCTGACGCGTGGAATTGCTAAACCGGTGGCAGATTTAAATTGGGGCGAAGTGGGGAGAAGAGGAAGTAAGAGAGGTTGGGTGTGCAGAGGCAAGGGAATGTGTAAGACAGATCATTAGTTTTAGGGCTCAAGAGAGAGCGACTGGTGGAAAGTCAGCCAGGCAGCTTCTGTGCTTCCTGGAAAACTGGAATTGGGGTCTCTCTTCTAGCCCAGCACCTTAATTATTAAACAAACATTTTAAAACTACTGGCTCTCTATTTGGGGGTGTATTTAAGGGAAGCAGCATCCTCGGGATGTAGAAAGGACCCTGAGTTTATTTAACTCTGTAGAAACACTGCAAGGAAGCCGGTAACTCTGGAACGATGAGAAATGAAGTCTTTTATCACAGAGCTTTTCTTGCTTCAGCACGATGAATGTTTGAATGTTTATTTTATTTATATGCTGCCCTTTTCCCCGAAGGGGACTCAGGGCGGCTCAAAACTCAAACCAGGGAAGGGGGATACAAACAAAAATTAAAAACGACACAAAACAATACATAATTTAAAACACACAACAGTCATACCATTTGAGACGGGGGCAACAGCTCTTTAGCCCCAGGCCTGTTGGAACAGCCAGGTTTTAAGGGCTTTGCAGAAGGCCTGGAGGGTGGTGAGGGTTCGAATCTCCACAGGGAGCTCGTTCCAGAGGGCCGGAGCAGCCACAGAGAAGGCTCTCCTCCGGGTAGTCGCCAGTCGACACTGGCCGGCGGATGGGATTCGGAGGAGGCCTAATCTGTGGGATCTGATCGGTCTATTGGAGGTAATTGGCAGGTAATTGAGATTCATCCAACACAGGCTGGCTACCAGTCACGGCGGCGCCATTTTTGCCAACCGGCTCCAGATTTCTTGGTTTGTGTGCTACGATCTCCGTGCCGTTGTCAACCCCAATAGATTTCGCCTTTAGTCTTCGGAATAAATAGCCTTTTCTCTCTCTCTCTCTCTCTCATATGACTTTGTGGGCCCAGAGGTTGCAATGGGGCTATAAATAGATACCCATGACTGCTGCATGGACTGAATTAGCAAATTACCCTCCTGCTTTTATTATTTTGATGAACCCTCTTATTTTCTTTCTCAATGTTAGCCAGCCTGGTCTTTGCCTTTCGTAACTGCTGGGAAGCCGTCGGGTCTTTCTACCAATCTGAATGTTAAGAGCGTCCCAGGGAACCAGCAACAGACAAATAAATAATGTGCAATATCATGTTGCCTTTAGAAAGTTTTTTTTGGGGGTGGTGGTGGAGGTGTTTGAGGAGAGCAGCCAGTATTGTTTCAGGCTGCAATCCAGCAATCTGCTTTCTCCTTTGTGCACGGACATTGGCACATGCTTCCCACCTCTCCAACAACACTGCCTGGGAAATATCATGGGGATATGATCTCAGCCCATGCGCAGAGTACTGGGTTCGGGATTTGGCGAGGTTGCAGCTGTTTTATTCCCCCAAACGCAAGCTTTAATTTAGGCTGTCAGATGAAGAGGTCTGTCTTTACTCTTAACAGCTATCTCCTCTTCCCTCCTCCTCCTCTTCCTCCCAGCTTCACGTTGTCTTGTTTGCTGCCTCGCCCACTTCCTGCGAAAGTGACAGCAAGATAAGCTACTCCAGTTCACGCCAGTAAATATTAGTAGAGAATTTCTAGAGCTTATACAGTCAATAAATCTTGGGATATTTCTCCTTATGAATATTCATCCTTTTGTTGCTGGGACCTGAGGTTCCACATTCCGCATCTAGATTGCGAAATGTGAGAAAAAGGCCCAAAGTTATATATATATTTCCCTCTGCATTCACTTTTTAGAGCATCCTAAATAATTAATTCCTCTGGTGAATTTGCAGCGGGGAGAGGTTGTTTTTTAATCTCCTCCTCCTCCACTTTCATCTTTCTCTTCCTTGCATTATATCTGATGGACCAGAGGGTGTTTTTTTCTTTCTTGTAACATCATAACGGCTTTTCGAGAGAGTTTCCTGATTGTTATCATGGATTCCTAGGACAAGCTTTTGAAATTGTAGGAGGTTTTCTTCACTGGCAGGAGCTTCCAAGGGATGAGCCTTCCCCGTTGGCTTTTCTCCTGGGGAAATACCTAAATGTGAGGTTGGCTTGTGAGTACAGAAGTGGAGATTAAAGTGGCCTCAACGTGAAAAGTAAACTGGAATGGCAAACAGGAGGTACACAACAGTGGTGTCGGAGGCTGTCTCCGTGGGGCTGGTCCAAGGTTAAAACTTACACGGGCTTTAAGTGGAGGTCAGGAGGCTCCATTGGAACACAGGGTTCCTTTGGAAAGCAGGTGGAATGGCATCAGAGCGCAACTTAATCCTCGGTGACACTTTTTCCCTCCCTTGAATTTCAGAATATGGCGTCTGCGAGAACCTGCGGAAGTTGGAGATCACCGGCGTATCTTGTCGAGATGTATATGCCAAGCGTAAGTCCTAAGCTTCTGGTGTTGTTTTTTAAAGTTTACTTTATTGCCATTGCCCCTCGTACAACGGAATTAAATGCCATCTTCAGTGTACATTATGCATAAAAAATAAAAGCACGCATCATCCTTCACGTTCTTTACCATTGAATTGAAAACCCCTGATATTGCGTTCATATTGCACTATACAGTAGAATTCAGTATAGTGCCTGCCCTGGGGTGGAAGCTGTTTTTCAGCCTATTTGTCGATGGCGGTGAGCGGCATTTTCACCATCCCCTGCTGTGTCTGCTCAGGTATTAACCCGCGAGTGAAGTCGGGGCGTTTTATGAAACTCCTTCCTGACTACGAGCACATGGAATACAGGGATGTTTACGCCCGCCGTATGTACCTCCCACTGACCACTGGTTTCTGTGCCGTGAACGCATGAAGTTTGCTTGCCTAACTGTGGAATTAGCAAAAGTTAACCAGTTAGAACCCTGGCCTTGGCACCTCTGAGGCGTTATGGCCTTTAACTCCTAGTTAGTTAACTTAACTCAGTGTTTCTCAACCTAGGCAACTTGAAGATGTCCGGACTTCAACTCACAGAATTCCCCAGCCAGCGAATGCATTCGCTGGCTGGGGAATTCTGGGAGTTGAAGTCCGGACATCTTCAAGTTGCCAAGGTTGAGAAACACTAGTTAACTCCACTTCTGTGGGAGTGGCTTGGGGAGAGGGGGGGGAGTCTTGTGGCTGGGTGGGCAGTGCCCCACTTTTTAAAGCATTTTCCCCCCACTGGTTCGGGCGAATAGGCAAGAAATACATGCTTTAAAAAGTGAAAAAAAGAGCTTTCCATTATCACATAGTTAGCTGTGAGCCGCGCGATCATCAGACGTCCCCCCCCCCCCGCTTTGTAAAGCATTTCCCCCCTGCCTATTCGCCTGAACCAGCAGGGGAAAATAATGCTTTAAAAAGCTGACGGGACGATTGCAGAGCTGCGCGATCCCTCGGAAGCTTTTTTTTTTTTAACTACCAGTTTGCAAAACCAACAACAATTGTCCCTACTGGTTCGGCCGAAGTGGGCTGAAGTGGGAGGATTTCACCCCTGGTCTGTATGGACGAAGGAAGCAGAATGCGCTGCTCCTGTCCCTCCCAAGCTTTCTGCTTAGTTCTGCTAAGAGCTGAGGTGGCGCAGTGGTTAGGGTGCAGTACTGCAGGCCACTTCAGCTGACTGCTATCTGCAGTTCGGCGGTTCTAATCTCACCGGCTCAAGGTTGACTCAGCCTTCCATCCTTCCGAGGTGGGTGAAATGAGGACCCAGACTGTGGGGGGGCGATATGCTGACTCTGTAAACCGCTTAGAGAGGGCTGAAAGCCCTATGAAGCGGTATATAAGTCTAACTGTGACTAACTGCTATTGCTACCGAGGAATTCCTTTTCCGTCATACCTGATTCCTTGTTTCTCTCTTTCCTTAGTCCTTCACCAGTACCGGCATATCTTAGGTCTCTGGCAACCAGACATTGGACCCTATGGGGGCCTCCTAAATGTGGTGGTAAGTCCAGAAGCTTCAGGAATAGGTGGCCACTGTGCTTTCCTCCTCTGCTTTTCTCTGGGGATAAGATCATATTTTTTTTTCTTTTTCTCGTCCTGGAAGGAATTCATGGTTCGGCCAAGGCCTGAGCATGGTGTATCTGAAGAAGGACATTCTCCAATCAATCAGAATAGGGCTGGAAGAGTTTAAAGTTTAATAACATTTGTATGCCGCCCAATCCCGTAGGACTCCGGGCGGCTAACAATACAAATAAATTCAAAAAGAAGAGAAGGAAAGAAAAGATAGATTTAAAAACACACCATGCACTCCGTTCTAAGTGGTGCTGGACCGTATTTTGGGGTCAACAGCCCCAGGCCTGCTGGAACAGCCAGGTGTTAGTGGCTTTACGGAAGGCCGAGAGAGTGGGAAGGGTCCGGATCTCTGCGGGGAGATCATTCTACAGGGCCGGGGCAGCTACAGAGAAAGACCTCCCCCAAGTAGTCGCCAACCGGCATTGCCCAGTTGACGGTACCCGAAGGGGCCTTGGGAGGGGGAGGGTCTCCTAGTCCACCCCCCTGCTCAAGCAGGAGACCCTGCAGCATTCCAGGCAGGTGGCTGCCTACTTAAACAGGTGGTTTCTCCCGCGGTGATGAAAGGCAGTTTTCCTGTAGGGCTCTCTTGGGACGGATCCTTGTTCCCCTGTCTTCATTTCTGCTTCCAGTTTTGGGAGCCTTCCACTTCTGGAGGCATTTTTGGGCAGCACAAATGTTCACTGGAGCTTAAAACACTTGGGAAGGTTTTGGAAGTGGGGGGGGGTGAGCTGGGAAGGAGAGTCATTTTGCAGGGAGAACCGAGTGGACGAAAGCGATTAAAAACTGGGGAAACTACAGCGAAGGGAGCTGAGCAGGAAGGCAGGGATGCAGCCGAAGTGGTAGCTGGGCCTGGATATAGGCCTTGGGGCTAAGGTACCACTCCAGTGGGGTTGGAGGCCCTTCCCTATAGTCAGTCTTCCCAGGTAGACCACACCTGGTGAGACACCTTCTACTTGATCGCAAGGCTACATTGACATATTCTTGAGCAGCGTTTCTCAACCTTGGCAACTTGAAGATGTCCGGACTTCAACTCCCAGAATTCCCCAGCCAGAATTCTGGGAGTTGAAGTCCGGACATCTTCAAGTTGCCATGGTTGAGAAACACTCTTCTTGAGAGTTTGAAAGTAGAAATCTCCCACCGTTTCTTTTCTGGTCTTGAGAAATGAAGGAGGGTCCCTTGTGTCTGAGCTCCTTTCTCTGTCTCTTACGCAGCTGCAGGCTATAACTTCCCTGGCCTCATCCGTCTGCAGGCAGCATCCCTTCCCCCTTAATTCTCGGGGTCTTTCTCACCCACCACTACCCTCTTTTGCCCTTGGCAGGTTGACGGCTTCTTCATCATTGGCTGGATGTACCTGACCCCGCATGACCCTCACGTGGACGGCCCCATGCGCTTCAAGCCCCTCTTCAGAGTTCACCTCATGGAGAGGCAGAGCGCCACCGTCGAGTGCATGTATGGGCACAAGGGACCCCACAGTGGGCATATCCAGGTGAGGCCCTCCCCCTCCCTCTTCTCCCTCTCCCATGGAAGGAAGGAGAAGTGCACCGTCCCCACGAGACCTCTGTTCAGGGGCCCCAGGTTCTTCGTCCAGGCAGGGGGCTCCATTTCCAAACTGGGCTTCTGGCTTCTAACCTCCCTTTCTCCAAAACGGGTAGATTGTGAAGAAGGACGAGTTTTCGACCAAGTGCAACCAGACAGATCACCATCGTATGCCAGGAGGGAGACAAGAGGTGAGCTGGGCCTCAGTAAACCCCCTCCCGCACCCAAATAAAGCCACCTAATTTGGCATCCTCCAAATAATGGTGGCGTTTATTCACCCAACCTCCGGCTGGTTTTCTGAACGACTCCCTAAGTGGTGGTCTCGTCAGGGTTCCAAATAGAATCGAAAATTAAATCAGAGTCCAAGGCAAAGTATTGCTCAAAGTTCCAATTTATTAAGAGAGCCGTGTTGGCACATCTGGGAAAACCCGAATCTGAAAACTTCCTGGTTTTCCCCACCCAGTTGAAAGTTCAAGATCTTGCCCCCACACCCACAAGTCCATCACAGGGTCCAATCTCCCACTGCCACGCTGGCAGCTTCCACCCATCCAGTTCCGGTCAGGTGCAGAGAAGCAGAGACAAAGGATGACCTTGGCTTTCTAGAAAGAATGTTGTTATGGCTACATAGCATCTAACTCCATAGTCCTTTCTCCCATTTTCCCACCATAGCAGAATAATAGAAAGTGTGGCAGGCCAAAGATCCAAAAGAAAAGATGGTTAGGTCTTAGTGGGAGGTGCAACAGGATCAGAGGGGCTTATATCCAACCTGTGGGCCTCACTTTCTCCTCCCGGCTGTTTCTGCAGGAATTCCGGACGTGGCTACGAGAAGAATGGGGCCGGACGCTGGAGGACATTTTCCATGAACATATGCAGGAGCTCATCTTGATGAAGTTCATCTACACAAGCCAATACGAGTAGGTGGAAAGGGGGCCATCTGGTTTCTTCCCTCAAGGAGCCCTAGTAGCCCAGTGGTTAAAATGCGGTGTTAATACAGGGCTAACTCACTGCTCACAGCCTGGAGTTTGATTCTGAGCAGCTTTAAGGTTGGCTCAGCCTCCCTTTACCCGAGGTGGGTAAAATGGGGACCCAGATTGTTGGAGGCAAGAGGCTGACTGTGTAAACCGCTTAGAGTCGGGGTCAGGGTCACCAAATGTGAAGTAACCATCCTCTGCTACCAAATGTGATGTTCCCGTGGTTCCTCCATGAGGCCAATGTGGAGAAAAGACACGGACACAAGCTTTCTCGGGATGGAGCGACCCAGATTGGGGGTCTGGGAGCCCCTTTTATTGAGATAGGACAAAGGCAGGAGAAGCAATCAGCAATCAGCATGTGATTTAAGACAGCCTGTCAAACTACAATTGCTAATCTACTGCTCAGGGAAGTTCTGTCTATATATGGTCAAATCCTGGGCATCGTTGGGTAAGGCACATCTAGAGTGAACTATCAGGATATTATGGAGTACTATCAGGATGTTATGGAGTACTATCAGGATGTTATGTTCTTTAGCAGTTTGTTTTCTTTCCTGTGTGGTTCAGCGTGGCTATGCATGCCCTGTTATGCACTGGGCCATGGGTGACCGCTACGCCTACACAAGGAGTTATATTACAACATTAGAGAGAGCCTTAAAAGCACTATGAAGCGGTATATAAATAAGTGCTATTGCTAAACACAGTCAAGGGACAGTTTCAAGGTGCTAATTTAGGAATGTCGATGGAGATTCTCAGCCGTCCAGGTCTTGGTTGCCCCAAAGGTGCTTTTTTTCCAGAGGCAAATGGACTTTCTGTTTTTTCTTTGAAGATGTTTCACTTCTCATCCAGAAGCTTCTTCAGCTCTTCTTGGATGAGGTGAAACGGTTTCAACGAACGAGAAAGTCCAGTTGCCTCTTGAAAAAACACCTTTGGGAGAGAGCTAGTCTGTTGTACTAGCAGCCTTGTGTCCCTAGGGGGAATCCGTATCCTCTTCTCCCCCACCTCCCTCCAGTTATTTTAGTCTCCTTCTAATTTGGGGGATTTCTATAAAGCTTCCCAGTTTAACCCACCTAGTTGAAAGTTTAAGTTCTTGCCCCCACACCCACAAGTCCATCCCATCGTCCAATCTCCCACTGCCATGCTGGCAGCTTCCACCCATCCAGTTCCGGTCAGGTGCAGAGGTGCAAAGGCAAAAGATGACCTTGGCTTTCTAGAAAGAATGTTGTTATGGCTACATAGCATCTAACTCCGTACAATCCTCTCTCCCATTTTCCCACCATAGAAAATGCATAGTAGAATAACAGAAAGTGTGGCAGGCCAGAGATCCAGAAGGAAAGATGGCTCCAGGCCTGACACCTGGGGAAACTCTTCAGGGCTCAGCCGAGAGCTCTCCTCCCTTTCCTTACCCCAGCTCTCTCCTCCTCCCCCTAAGCTACTACCCTCCCCAAGGCCCTCTAGAAATCCTGGACTGCAGCTCCCATATTTCCCCACTCGTGTCTACCTAGGAAGCATCAGGTGAAGGAGAACCACCCTTAAGTTGAAGGATGCAGCCTTTCTGGTTCTCAGGGAATTTAAGCCCAGCGGTGAGAATTTTCTCCTCGTATTTTAATCATCAGTTTTTTGTTTCCTAGTTTGTTTTACCTGTCTGACTAAAGGCCTAGAAACTTTAATTTGGGACACCTTTATTTTAAATGATAAAAGCTCACACCACAATATCTGGTTTAGAATCACTGCACCTAAATTTGATGAACGAGAATAAATACATGAATTGATAAAGGGGAAGGTGAATTGTTCCAACCGGCCCTCTCTGCGTTGGTCATCCTGGACTGCTTTTTCTGTTCCAGCAACTGCTTAACATACCGGCGCATTTACCTCCCTCCGCGCAGCCCGGAGTATCTGATCCAGCCAGGCCTTTTCAAAGGGACCTATGGGAGCCATGGCCTTGAAATCGTCATGCTCAGCTTCCACGGGAAAAAGGCCAAGGGCACCAAAATCACGGTGAGCACCGAGGGGCCGGCCTCACAGAGTCCTAGGCCAGGGGGTCCCCAAACGTGGCAACTTTTAAGACTTGTGGAATTCTCCAGCCGGCTATGCTGACCATTTGCCTATAAGATCCACAGATTTTCAGCCTTCAAGGCAGACCAGACGAGGCAACCCAAGTTTAATATTATCTTATTAGGCTTATCTAATAAGCCTAATATTACTTTCATTATAAGATTTTAGTGTTGTTGTTGTTGTTTTGCAATGGTCGTAAAGCAAACACGATAGCCATAAAGCGAACACAGCCGTTGTTAAGCGGACCAGTGGTTTGCTACAGGGCCACGGTTTTGAGTACTGGTTTCCAGCAAAACCACCGTAAAATGCAGCCATGTGACAATGGGACACTGCAAAGGGCCATGTTGCCGAGTGTTTGAAGTTGGCGGAGAAGACCCGGCTGTCAGAACTTTGAATCTGGGCCATATGTCTCCTTTTCCAGGTGAGCTGTAACTTCAAGGTCACCAAGTGACCAGTCATAAGTCGAGAACTAAGATCGCACAGGGTGGGCCTTCTCCAGGTGCCGTCAGCCAGACAATGTCGGCTGGCGGCTCCCCGGGGGAGGGCCTTCTCTGTAGCCGCTCCGACCCTATGGAACGAACTACCCCCAGAGATCCGGACCCTACCCACTCTCATGGCCTTCCGAAAGGCTATCAAGACCTGGCTATTCCGGCAGGCCTGGGGCTGTTGACCTCTTGACCGAGGTCCAGCCCCGATTAGAGTGGGTGCATGTTGTGTTTTTTTAATCTGTTTTCCTCCGTTTTTTAACTTTTTACTTTTTAAAAATTTATTTTCTGTAAGCCGCCCGGAGTCCTTCGGGATTGGGCGGCCTATAAATTTATTAAATCAAATCAAATCAAATCAACTACCTGTGGAGTGGTTCAAGATGAGAGATGGGGAGAAGCAGAAGGTGTCTGGGAGGAAGCTACCTAAGCGGGAACTTCTGGGAGAGTGGCAAGGAGAGAGGTGGACCAAGACCCGCCCGGCCACTTCTGCAAATACAAAGCTTGACACCTGCTCCTCTCTCGGATCTCCAGGGCGATCCCAACATCCCAGCCGGCCAGCAGACGGTCGAGATCGACCTTGCCCATCCCATCCAGCTGCCTGACATAGAAAACCTGAGCAACTTCAGCGAGCTCTCCCGGATCGTGCTGGAGGTGCGGGAACAGGTGCGGCGGGAGCAGCAGCAGCAGGAAGAAGGCTCGGCGGAGGAGGCGGGGCCGGAAGCCGCAGGCCAGCAGCAGGAGGAGGAGGACGGGGCTGGATCGGCGGCAGCGGGAGAAGGAGCAGCTGCCTCTGTCTCCCCACCTGAGCCCTGCCCCTTCGTCCTGCCTGGCGGGATCGCCTCCCGAAACGAGGATTATCCCCGCACCTGCAGAGCATGGTAATGTTAAAGGCTGGGGGAGAGAGGGGGGGGGGGATTCCCATGAATAATGTTGATATTGAGTGAGAGTCCTTTAAATTCCTGCCCCTGCCAGGAACTCGTAATCTGAGACAACCCAGGAGCAAAATACAGTAAACAGAGGTTTGTCTTTCAAACAGTGGTTTATCTACAAGGAATATATACATACACATACTAGGCAAAGTTAGGCAATCAATCATCAGCAATAGCACAGAAGCACCCACTGAGAAAGAAACAGAGATGCCCTCACAGGGCCTCTCTTGTATATACAGCCTCTTAAAGTCGTATCAGCCAAAAAAAAACCTTGCTGACTCCTTCTCATTGCATCATCATTCCAATTTTACAGCCTTAAAGCAGCTGTTCAGCTCTTAAATCGTTACCTTAAGACATTTTGTTGTTCTGTGTCAAAACTGGAAGGAAAGCTTCAAAATCCCACTTTGCAGAACTAACCACGACCGCATCAATATTTTGATTTAGTAATGTAAATTGGGAGGAGGGATTTATACCGCTTTGGAAATGGAGGATCAAAACAAATTGGTGGCCGGTCTCTGCTTAAAGGCTGTGATGAACGTGTTTCTCAACCATCCTGGTCCTGTCCCAAAGATGCTTTTCAAAAGGCAATTGAACTTTCTTGTTTTTTTTTTCTCCCTTGAAAACATTTTGCTTCTTGTCCAAAAAACATCTCCAGTTCCGTTCAGAAGCTTCTTGGATGAGAAGCGAAATGTTTTCAAATAAAGTTTTTTTTTCCTCTGTCAGATTCATTCACAAATATACATCCTTATAGTTGCTATTAGCATTTATTTATTCATCATTAATCTTTATCATTATTTTCTTACAAATATATATGGGTGACTTTCTTGCCACCCAATGCCAACATCTTATTCTGCAACAACCTTGCTCCTTCTATCTTCTCAACCTCCCTTCTCTGCCTTCTTCTTTCCGCCTCTCCTTCCCCCTTTCTTCTTCCCTTCTCTGAAAATGAGATGTTTTCAAAGGGAAAAAACTCCCCAAGAAAATCCAGTTGCCTTTTGGAAAAAGCAAAAAGAAAGTTATTGGAAAAGTTTCTGCTTCTTCTATCTGAATGGAACGTGGGAAACGCTCACGCTGTCTTTATTTCCCTTCCGCCACTGGCAGCTTCTATGGGACGGGCCTCATCGCCGGACACGGCTTCACCAGCCCCGAACGAACCCCCGGCGTTTTCGTCTTGTTTGACGATGACCGCTTCGGCTTCATCTGGTTAGAGCTGCAGTCGTTCAGCCTCTACAGCCGGATCAAAGTCTCCTTCCAGAACGCCGAGGCGCCTTCGCCGGAAGCTTTTGACGAGATGCTGAAGAACATTCAGTTACTGACCTCATGATGGTGGCCATCCAGGAACCTGAGGAAGGAAGGATCCCCTTCTCCCCATGGCGGGGGTCTGGGTGCCCGACCTCGGCGTGAGAGGCCACGGCGTCCTTCTCTATCCGGCCTTTTTATCAAATTGTATCCTATCTCCTCCTCCTCTGTGCGCTAACGTTCCTTCCCCAATACGTGATGTATAGTTTGTAATATAGCTTTATTATATTGGGAGGGCAGCTTGCATCCCTGTGTTTTCATTGCCTTCCCACCTTCGCCTCAAGGCCCGAGTTGGTGCAAACACAAACACACACACACACACCCCTAGATGTTCTGCCCCCCCTCCTCCGTCCAGGAATGAAAGCCAAAATCCACGTAAATAAAAAGGTTCCTTTTAATCAGTCAAGACTCTTGTTGGCTGCAAGCCACATAAACAAAGAGACTGCGTGGCACAAGCAGTCTCTTTTATAATCAGGAGAGGATCTTAATAAGCATCAACTGAGCGTAATCATCTCCTATGATTACGCAGTTGTTCCTGCCGCCGAGTAGCCCTTCGACGGCGTGCATCCCGAAACAACTCACAAGTGTTTTCCTGATCACTCCCTCTGATCCAAGGCTCCATCGCCACCTGGTGGCCAACCAGTCTCTCCTCGCCCTGCTTGGTGTCGGCACCCTGTCCAGGGTCCTCCACCTCCTCCAGGGCCGACTCATAAGACCCCTCGCTGTCAGAGTATGGCGGCAGCTCCAACGGCACCTGCCGGGCTACAACACCTAGCCCAGTGATGAAAATCTTTTTTTTTTTACTACCGGTTCTGTGGGCGTGGCTTTGGGCATGGCAGGGGAAGGATACTGCAAAATCCCCATTCCCTACCCACTCGGGGGGCCAGCCAGAGGTGGCATTTGCCGGTTCTTCAAACTATTCACAATTTCCGCTACCGGTTCTCCAGAACCTGCTGAATTTCACCCCTGCCTTAGCCTCCTGCAGACCACGGAAATAGTCTCAAAGCAGGGCTTGTGAGAATACGAAACCAGCCACCAACACCACTTGGCCGTCCCTCCCTCTCCCCGCCCCAGAGCAAGCAAGAAGACTCTATCGCTTTGGGCTTCTTTGCTGAATGTGTTGTTCTGACTTTAAAAACCTCCCTGGTCTAGAATGGAGTTTGCTCATAACCTTCAGACTCAGAAAAAATATTAAACCGGGCTGCCCCAGGAAGCTTTCTTAAAAGGTAAGCCATAAATAGGATTGTCTTTGCTTGGCATCATTTCACAGGGCGGCGTTATTAGCATTAAGAAGAATGCTAAGAATATTCATATTCTTAAACGAAGAAGAATCTGTCAAGTTTTGCTTGGCGTTAACGCCAATCCCTACTTCCAACAATATGAATGAAAAAAAAACTAAGGTCTACTTAATATTTTGTTCAGAAACATTAAGGAGATCTCTTAGTTTTTATTCATCTTCTTTTTAACCTTTTGTAATGTTCCCGTGGTTCGTCCATGAGGCCAATGTGGAGAAAAGACACGGACACGACCTTTCTCGGGATGGAGCGACCCAGATTGGGGGTCTGGTAGCCCCTTTTATTGAGATAGGACAAAGGCAGGAGGAGCAATAGCATGTGGTTAAAAACAGCCTGTAAAAGTACAATTTCTAATCTACTGCTCAGGGAAGTTCTGGCTATATATGGTCAAATCCTGGGCGTCATTGGTAGGGCACATCTCAGGATGTTATGTTATGAACTATCAGGATGTTATGGAGTTTTAGGAGTTTGTTTTCTCCTGTGTGGTTCAGCGTGGCTCTGCATGCCCTGGTATGAACTGGGCCATGGGTGACCCACACCTACACAAGGAATTATATTACAACAACCTTTGAACGGGTCCCATGGCTGTGAAAAACCTCTGAAAGGCTGTTTTAATGACTTTGAAAGACTTTTAAAGCAGTTCTTTATAAGCAGCTGCTTTTTCATCCCACCACTTCACAGGAGGGCAGGATACTTTGCCCCGTAGTTTGAGGATGTCTGCCCGAAAGCTACTCTAAACCAGGGTTTCTGAACCTCAGCGAATTGTAAGGCGGGTGAGCTTCGATTCTCAGGTTCTAAGAGCTGGAACCCCACCCGCCACATCTTAAAGCTAAGGAAGGTTAGAGACCCTGGCCATGATTCTCACTTGGTGTTTTTCAGGCCTTTAAAAAGGGATGGACCTAAAACTGTTTCTCAACCTTGGCGACTTTAAGTCCACAGGACTTAAAGTTGTCAAGGTTGAGAAACAGTGGTCTAAAAGCTGGCTGGGGGATTCTGGGAGTTGAAGTCCACAGGACTTAAAGTCGTCAAGGTTGAGAAACAGTGGACTAAAAGCTGGCT